>NW_016107866.1:156484-163471 GCF_001604975.1 Cebus imitator
ACCCACCTCAGCCTCCCAAATTGCTGGGATTACAAGCATGAGCCACCACATCTGGCTAGTTATATTATTCTTTGCTTACTAAGCTGGTTCTCCAATGGCTAAAGGATCAATACCCATTTCCTAAACATGAAAGTTAAGGAATTTTGCAGTTTGGGCTCAAGCGGCCTCTCTAATTTTTCCTCCCACCTTTATCTCACTTATCCTCTACTCTGGTACACTGGATTAGCAGTCATTTCCTGAGCCTGCCATAGCCCTCCAGCCTGCCCCTTAGACGGCTGTAAAGTGACCCTATGCTAGCCTGTGGTTCAACATAAACCTACAGGAAATACTCTGGAGATGCAAGTTACATTCAATTTATTCTCTCTCAACCCAGCTGTCTCCCTGTAAGTTTGAATGAGACCCTCGTTATATGAGTTCACTATGTCTAAAGAAACATACCAGGCTCATCAGTGGTCTCTTTAAAATCCCTCTCTAGATGGAAGTGAGGAGAAATATAACATATCCCATCCCATGAGATGGGAGTGGAGATTGATTATCATGCATAGCAATCTGGAAGTTCTTTCTCATTATTCACTTCACAAATCCTTCATTACCAGATTTCACTGAAACTGAGAAGCCATTGATTGTAAGAGTCTCTAGTAATTTATATTTCTCTAAGAAAAACAACATGCTACCAAAAATATATCAGGTACTATTGATTTTAAGATATTTTCTGATTTCATAGATGTCAAAATAACTATGCATTTGTCCTCCTAGGAACATGGGGTTAAAGGTGAGACTCACAGCCCAGTTTTTTTCTGAAGCAACTTACTTCCCTAACTCAACTAATCTTGACCTTTTCATACCCTGGATGGAGTTAGGGGCTTGAGAGTCAACTAATTATCTTTCAATGGTCAAAAGATAATTATCTTTTCTATTTCTGCTACAGTCAAAACCTTGATTTTAATGTCATATTACATATACCTTTTTACATAACAGTTACTCCCTTCATCTTTTAAGACTCAGATAAAATATAACCTCATCTAGAAAACTTCCCACTGCCAGGTAGAATAAATCTTCTTTTAACTTTCACTATTTTTGATAAGATTTGTTATAAAATATTTTACTCACTGTGGTTGTGTTCATGGCTGCCTGTCCTGTGTTGTGTTTTAAGTGTAGATAACTGCCTAGAACAAAGGCTTTATATTTGCTGAAAGAGTGAATGCATCAAAAGTTTTAAAAAAAACAGGAAGCCTTCTTGCTGTCTCAGACAAGATCCAAGAAGCTTTGAGTGCTTTCTTGTGATCCATAAACATCTAGTACTTTAAATTTTCAGATTCATAAAATTGATTTTAATTCATCCAGAAGTGACTGTGCTTTGTGACTACAGATATGGCAAATTACATTCTAAACATTGTTTTTTAAAATCTTAAAAATATGTTAATTTGCATTGCTAAGAATAACTGCCAAGTGAACCAAAAAATTTCACATAACATTGCCAGGTAATTCCTTCACTTTTTAGAATCTTTACAAGAGAAACAATTATTACCAGATGTTGTTTGCCAAGCATGAGTATCATTTTTTGACCTTTGTGATTTGGATTTGGTATTTTCTACCATAGATCTTGCTGAGGAAATATTAACACTTCTAACTAACTAGGTGTTTTTAACATGGAGGTATCTTGTTCTCTACCAGGTCAAAGTAATAATGATCTAATTTACATAATCAGCAATTTTGCTGGTTACAGCATTTCAGAAACTTAAACTGAACAGATGTGACAAAATCTTCTTTTTAAGAATCCATTTAGAGATTGTTTTTCAGAATGCAATAATGCTGCAAATCATGAATATACTTCCTTTTATGTTGATTTTTATAGTTACTAGATTTAAAGAAAAATCTTTACATTGATATTTTTGGTCCTAAATGGAAGGTACATGAGAATGCAATGAGTGGTAATTTAAAATTCTGCTCCACAGAGAAGAAAATGAAAAAAAGTTTACGCTGTTAAGACAGGGTTGCAATATAATTGAGTTTATGGGGAAAAATGACTAAGTACATATTTAAACTAAGTAATAGAATATATTTCTTCACTAAGAAATTTATTGAACCATAGAATAATTTCTCTCAGGAATTTCTGTAGAAAAATTGAGTATATTTGCAGTATTGATTTTCTTTCCACCTAAGCAAGTGACTCATTGAATTCTATATTAAGAAAGAAGCAATCCAAGAAAAAGCTGTGATAAATTTAAAATTTGATTGCATCTTTGTAGGAATAAAAATGATTCACTAGAAAATAAGGCAGATTATGATAAAAATTCTTGGCTTTGTTTTGTTATATACATTGTTTTTATCTAGCCAACCAGATGACCATTCCTAAACCAAAGTTGCTACTTTTATATTTGGTTATTTATGAATATTTTTATTATGATTTTAACAATTGGACCTCAAGTAAAACCATAAAGAAATTTTACCAATTAACTTCCTCAGATGTTTGAGTTGAACAAAACTGTTATTTTGTTTTCATATTTTAGTACATAGGTCAAATCACAGTTAAGTTGTGATATTCTTACCAAAAGACAGCTACATCATGACCTCTTCTCCCCTCAGTTAAAAAAATTTCTTTTAATTAGTTTTACAATATATAGATGTTGCTATATATTTTAGATTTTTTTTTTTTTTGGTAAAAACTCTTTGGAAAAAAAAGCAGGACTGCTTCTGAGGTTTTAGACAAGGAAGTTGTTTTATGTCTTTTCTAAGTTACAACTAAACATATGCCTCCAGCTAGAAAACTCCTGTGGTGACAGCTAGAGCTGGGTAACAGTTCCCCTTACAAAAGTGAAATATCTTTTGATTTCCTCGGCATGAATTCTCTCTACTATTCTCACATGAGAGATTTTTTTTCTTAACTGACACTAAGTATATATAATTTTATAAAAAGCAAGTTTCTACCATTTTATTGTAAATGAAAATTCAGGAGCAACTATTTTATTGAAAAATGGTAGACTGTATATAAATGAATTGCCATAACCTTAACATCTCTTCCTTTCCCTTCTCCAATGTTTTTGTATTAAAATATCACTGTTTTTATTCCTGAGTGAAGAAGTAATTTCTTCTACAAATGTGTTTCTTATTTTCCAAAAATGTATTAAATGTATTTTTAAAGATAAAAGGGATATGAAAAATCAGTAATCTTGATGAAAAACTACACACACACACACACACACACACACACACACACACACACAGATACATACTCACATACATTCCATCATTGAATTCGGTTCATTTTATTGTGATATAAAGAGTTTCAAACATGTGGAGGATAAAGCAACTCCACCTTGGATGCTAATCCACGATGTTGACTTCTGATTAACCCCAGTTCTGAGAACATCCCTAGATTTCTATTTTACCTACTGTTCCTATGTAAGAGTACATGCTTACCATAAATCCTGCTCTTACATCAAAACAATCCTGGATTTTATTGTAATTACCATAAATCCTGTCCTCAAGTATTGTTCTGCACAACCTTTCAGAAGCATACATACCATTTCCCCATGATATATAAGCCATGGATCTAAGAAGTAACCACACTGGCATTTGCCATCACATCTTCCCACCACTGGAGACATGGCCTCTGTTCATAAGATCCTATTAAATATTTCTTTCCAGGAAACTGGATTTGTCAGACTCTTTCTTTAGCCTCTCAGCTCCCTTGGTCTCCAGGAAGTAAATTTCCATAGATCTGCTTACTGTGGGACAACCTACTCTCTTTCTGTCCCTGGAGTCACTATTTATAGAGATAATGGCTTTTGTTCATTATATTTTCTTTGCTTATATGAACTTCGTCTTTCATAAAGATCACCTCTTCTAGAATGTCAATAACGAATCTGTTTCAATACAGTATACTACTGACATTATTGGCCAGTTAAGAAAAAATATGTTCATTCCCAGAAAGTTACACTCTTTTAAAACAGATATATTTTATATATCAAAATATCCATTTATTTTATATGAATAAAACTAGTCAGATATGTAATATAGTAAGACAATTGTGAGGTGCACCTTATAATTTTTAAAACACCATAATTAATTTGGTACATTTATGTCTTTTTATTATCTTATTTTAAAAAGCCTTATTGTCAATATTGTTGTGGTAAGAGGGTGGAAAACTCAATTGCAGACTTAAAATATACAAGAAAATGTTGATTAAAAGGCACTGGGATTTCTAAGACTTCTATTATGTTAGGCAGATGTTTGTTTTCTGCACTTGGGTGAAAAAGTAAAAGCAGATGTCAGCATGTATAATTTTTACAATGAACATTGTTATGATTTTCTTCTCATGAAAGAAAACTGAAAGTCACATATTATGTTTAGAACTCAGATTACAGGTATGTTGAATGTCTTCCACTTTCCTCTCCAGATTTTTCCTCCACTATGCTCCGTGTTTTAGGGATATCTGTGGGCCTTATCAACCAGCTACCCTCTGGCTTCTACTTGGGTTTGACAACTGAGAGGCAGAGCAAAAGACTGAACAGCAGTAAGGGTGTAAGTTCATGATATTTAGAAATACTGCATCAAGTCCATAGGACTTCTGCCAGGGCCCTTACTGATATAGTCATGGAAAGTCAGAGTGACTTCAGGAAAGCCCCTTGGAAGGAGAGATTCTGAGAGCCTCTTCATTGAGAAGCATGAGGATAGCCTCCTTTCTGAAGGATAATGGCACATCTGTAAACACAGTGAGATCATTATCATCCAAATTACCACTGATGGTGCATGAGATGGCATTCTGGTGAAGAACACAGTATGGAGACATCACGTAGCCATGGCAGTTAGTCACTATGGTGACAAACAGGAGTACACATATCATGGCTTTCTCTGATGGCCCTAGAGAACCTACAGTAGATGAAGGTGAAACTAAACGCTGTTAAGTATGCAACTCAGAACACAAACAAAAAAAAAAAAGAAAACTTTGAAGGTAGCTTGAAAGAAGTATCTCATCTTCTATTGCAGTAGGGCACATACGACTAAAGATCATACCTAGGTTTTCATTATAAGAATTGCAGAGATGTAACACTAATTAAATGCTCAATCATACCAGGATCTTAAGGTAAGGTAAGAAAGATATACAGGAAGGAGTGGGGTCTTAATGTTGCATGTCTGATTGGAGACACCCTAGACAACATGAATGAGGCTAAACATTATGTATTCTCAAATCCCACAAAGCTCTCTTGGTTGTAGAAGCAGCGCTACCCACAGTCACCCTTTTGAGAACACAAGCCTTCACCTGTATGAATCTTCAAATTACTGCATCTATGTCTTTTGCCACATAAAGAGACTTAAAGTCACCATTGGAAGTTGTCTTCTGTCTCATAATATGAGACTAAACATAAATAGCATAGTAAGACTCAGAACCTACTTAAGAAGGAAATAACTCATACTCCAACAGAGTTAGAAAATCTTGCCAATCTATTTATATAGAAACCTTGGAAGCATATGTGGGAGTGGATTGTGAGAGTGTTAAAACCAAATGTGATGAGATACAGAGTCGTTCAGGCTGAAGTCATCCACTTCGGTGCACTTATCTGGAATTTGAGTTTTCATATGTTGGCTTGAGCACCTGGGGTAACATGAATAATAATCTGATAGACTAGCTATTTGAAACCTGAAACCATTTGTGGCCAAAATAAAGTATGGGTAAAGATTTCGAACTCCTCTGGCATCCTATAAAACTGTGATTTTTAAAGATTAATGGGCACTGGAATTAATGAGGGATATTTTAAAAAACACAGTTTCTTATTCAGTAGGCATGAAATGAGGACTGAAATTCTGCATTACCAGCAAAATATCAAAGTTATCCTGATGTTGCTGGCATGGAGCTCACACTTTGAGAATGAGATTTGAGTTTGCACTTCTAAGGACAAATAAAAACATTTTTTTAAAAAAACTTAATTCTCTCAGTTGAAAATAAGGATTTTTTCCCCTCCCATCCTTTTTCTTACCTCATTCACTTTAGAAAACTGCAATTATAAATATTTTCTCCTCTCTTTGAAACTTGTATTAATCCTTTTGAAAACTATGTAGGCCTTTTGTCAACTTTATAACCCAGGAAAGTCTTTCTCGAAGACCTGAGTTTCTTTGAAATGTAAAACATCAAAGATAGCACCCTCTCTCTCCATTTCCGTAGGAGGGTGGAATCTAACTTAGGATCTTGTTCCAAGTTGCAGAACTATCTTTTGTAATAAAAATGTGAGAAGTTCGTTTTTCCTTTGGTGAGAGACAATTAGCTAACACACACAGTTGCCCAAACTACCAAGTGAATTCAGGATATGATTAATTACTGCTTATCTTGAGAACATGTACATAATGAGTTGTACCTGCTCAGCTATGTAAAAGGGTAAGATTTCTTTCTGTCCTCACAATTTCTTAGTGGATTGCCTATAATGTGTATCAAATTCTGATTTAATGCTTACTTAATAATAAAACTCTTTTCTGTCTCTCTTACCTTTTTGGAGAGGTGTTTGTTTTGCATTGCTGTAAAGGAACACTTGAGACAGGGTAATTTATAAAGAAAAGACATTTATTTGGCTCATGTCTACAGGCTGTACAAACATGGCACCAGCATCTGCTTGGCTTCTGGTAAGGCCTTACCAAACTTTTACTCATGGCAGAAGGTAAAGGAGGAGCAGGCATGTCACATGACGAGAGACAGAACAAGAGAGAGAGAAGGAGGTGCCATGCTGTTTTTTAATTACCAGCTCTTATGTGACGCAACAGATCAAGAACCCATGCCGGGCGCAGTGGCTCAAGCCTGTAATCCTAGCACTTTGGGAGGCCGAGGCGGGTGGATCACGAGGTCAAGAGATCGAGACCTTCCTAGTCAACATGGTGAAACCCCGTCTCTACTAAACATACAAAACATTAGCTGGGCATGGTGTCGTGTGCCTGTAATCCCAGCTACTCAGGAGGCTGAGGCAGGAGAATTGCCTGAACCCAGGAGGCGGAGGTTGC
>NW_016107866.1:163481-203633 GCF_001604975.1 Cebus imitator
GAGCCGAGATCGTGCCACTGCACTCCAGCCTGGGTAACAAGCCAGAAACCCTGGTTAAAAAAAAAAAAAAAAAAAGAACTCATTTATCACCAAAGGGATGGTGCCAAGCCATCAATGAGGGATCTACTGCCACGACTCAATCACCTTTCACCAGGCCCCACTTTCAATACTGAGGATCACATTTCAATATGAGATTTTGAGGAGACAAATATCCAAAACATATCAAGGTTTTCTTCTGCGGGGGATAGATATTGAGAAGATTTTGTTTTTAAATTATAATTCTCTAAAATCCTCTCCCATGGAACCCATATATACCCCATTGTTCGGTGTACCATTAGCCTGTTTAATTTTCACATACTCCTTTTTTTCCAAGGTGAAATAAAAAATCAAGAAGCCCCAGTTCAAATAAACTACATCCAAATGCTCTTGGTGCCAAAATGTTATGTGCCTCCACTTTTTCACATCCTCACAGAGTTTCTTTCTTTTTTCAAGCTTTGGATTAATGCTTCCAAAACAAAAGCTGCTTCTGTCCATGCTGAACATATGTTCAATTTAGCAAAAATCTGTCTACTTAACATCATTGTACTTGACATGCAAGGGATTAGGAAGGAGTGACAAATCCAGGAATTGCATATATTTTTAAAAGATCTAGACAAGTGTAAAGTTTAGAATCTGTGGTTATTTCAAATAAAAGGAATGTCAGTGTTCTAGTTTCAGACAGTCATTATTTAATGACACAGACACTATGATGGGCAGAAAGGAACAGGCCAGTAATGGCTGTTAATGAAGTAGCCAGGTCCAAAGGCCAAGTAAATACAAGAAGGAAAAACAGACATGCCAAGAAATGTTATAGGTCACAAGTTCTGGATGCAGACTTGCTAAATTCAAATCCAGATTTTACCACTTATTGTGTGACAGTATCACTATTATCTTTGCCAAACATTTTAAAGTAGAGGTTTCTTCAGACCCACCAAGATAAAACTCACTATGTCTGATGTCCAATAAAAAAATTATCATGCATACAAGGAAGTAATAAAATACAGCCCATAATGAGGAGAAAAACTGAATAAATTAAAGCTGACCTAGAAATGACCCAGATGACAGAATCAGTACACAGGGACAGTGAACCAGCTATTATAGTCGTATTCCATATGCTCAAGAAGCTATTTGAATAAGCTAGTCAAGACAAAAAAATATGAAAATGGCTCAAGTCAAACTACAGAGATAAAAACTTGTGATGTCCAACCGGAAAACATACATTGGATGGAAGCAACAACATATTAACCTTGCAGAAGAAAATATTCGTGAAATTGAAGACATAACAATTAAAGTATCCAAAATAAAACAGAGAGAAAAGAGACTTACAAACAATCAGAGGGTAGTGTAGGCACTCTGAACCCTGTGCTCATACTTCATATTCACGGCATAGACCTCTGGGATTCATCCTGAGATCTGCCATCTTAAACTTCACCCTCTTCCAGATACAGAACTCGAGAGACAAGGAAAAGTCTTCAGGGTTTCTGAGAGCCAACAGAGTCCCCCCCATGTTATGGGCTGCTCTGTTGGAAGGCCCCAGTAGCAAGGAACTAAAGTTCTTATTCCACTAGCTTGAAAGGAACTGAATGAGCCCGAATGTATATTCTCCTCCCCGAGTCCAGCCTTATGAGGATATGAGTTTGGTCAACACTTTGACAGCAAACTCATGAAACATTCTGAATGAAAATCACACAATTAAACTGCTTCTGTATTCTTAGCAAAGAAAAATTCTCAGAAATTTGTAGAGATAATATTTATGTTTTTACTAGCACTTTAAAAACCTACAATCAATTATTAAAAATGTAAATTAAATAAACACTATTATTTACAATAGCATCAAAAAGTTTGAAACACTTAGAGATAAGTCTGGCAAAAGCCATGCAACATCTACACTCTAAAGTACGAAACTTTGCTGAGATATTAAAGGACATCGAAACAAATGGGGAAAAAAAACCACTGTTTCAGAATCCGGAAAAACAGTTTATTTATGTTTCCTCTGATGCCCTCTCAAGCACTGGGTTACCCCACCCTGCTGTG
Organism: Cebus imitator; assembly: GCF_001604975.1. NCBI lineage: Eukaryota > Metazoa > Chordata > Mammalia > Primates > Cebidae > Cebus > Cebus imitator. The sequence goes on from NW_016107866.1 coordinate 165,555, forward strand.
TTAAGGGAGGTGCTCCTTGTTGTCACTTGTGACCATTTCCCAACACATCAACCACACAGCTTTGAATCTCCTGTCATCAGACTAAATCACTTACTGACCCTCTTTATCATGTTCATCTACTGCCACGAGCCCCTGTCCTTTAACTCCTTGATTTTCACACTCAAATCTCCAACAAAACTATATAATTCTTCAAATTCTAAAATCAATGATTATTCTAATAGCTTACCTTTCAGTTTCTAAACATTGTTTTTCCATCTCATACTCCTTCCAGTCTCAGACGCTTCTTCTCCTGGCAATAAACTATACCTTGTCATTACCCCAAACTGTCACCAATAATTACAGCCCCTCTACCATCTCAATCTCAAGTATTTCACTCTCTGACCACCATTTCATCTCTTTATAGATCACTTTCTCCAGTACTCCAGCTCCTACTGTTATTTGATTCCTCATCAAGCTTTAATGCCATGGTCAACCATATTCACCATCCTAAACAGACACTCAATTTTTCTATTTCTCCCAACATGATAGTGCTCTAAGCCACTATGTGAGTGGTGTTTGGAAGCTCTTACTGGTTTTCACCTATTAGTGCGTAGTATTTGAGAATTCTTAGCTATTATCCTTGGACAAATCTTGAATTTAAGAGATGCTATGAGACTCTATCCAGGTGTATCCACTTAAAGAATTTTGACTTCCATTTTTACTCTACTTTTTGAATGTAAGACTTGATGGTAATACTTGCAGCTTTTTAGAATATACACTAGGAAGCCAGTCATTTATGTTCTAGTACCTATGCCCCAAATGTATCTATGGTGTTTATTATTTTAAACTCCATTACTGAACTTGGATTTAGCTAGAGATGTTTCTGTGGTCTTCTGAGATAAACATTACCATCTAAATCCTTGACATATGCCTTAAATTTACTTGAACCCTCAATTTCTTTTTTCAGTGTCAGATACATTTCTATTAAACAATCTCTGATAACATTCTTTCCTACTCTGTGGTTTATACTGTATTATATTATTTTCTGCAGTTTGCCACTTTGAATTTTGGCATGCAAAGTTTTTGGAGATGTGTGTATGTATAATTTATTTTCTCAAGAAGCTCAGGTTTTGCATTTCAAAGTAAGAGTTTTCAAAACTATTTTTTTCAACCAAGGATTCAATTATATTTTTTTACTGAGTTCTTTGAATCATTTTTTGCTATTAAATTTTCAAACAATGGGAGACATACAGGTCAGAAGGATCACCAAGGAGAAACAAAACAAATAGTATGTATAAAGACTACCCTACTAAACTGGAAGTTGACAAAAAACACTTAGCTACAGGTGGGAAGGTTCTCTGTTCCTTTCTGTCAGTGGACAAAGGTGTCTAATCTTCTTATTTTCAGAGAATATTCAGTCCTTTTTCCATATCCACATTATAAACTAAGATTATTCTATAACTGGACTAAAAATAAAGCCACTTGGGTTTTTTGTTTTTGCAGGGAGGTGAGTGTAAATAAAAGATTTTTGTTGATTACATTTCTTGAGCTTGAGTCATTTCAGTTTTTAGTTTCAAAGAACTCATACTGGTAACTTTTTCCTTCTGGGCACTCTAAAGGTGCCTTTTCTGGGTGACTTACTTTCTAGCAATGTTATCTACTAGGCTAGGACTGTGATATTCTGTTTTCTGTCTCTCAATGTTTGTGCCCCTGGCCAGCTTCGTATATGATCTGATGGAGCTACAGCAAAAGGTGAGACTATAATTCAATTTCTTGTGACAGAAAGATTATGTCCCACATTGGATACAACGTCAAAAGAATCTTTTCATGGTATGGAAGCATGAACTCCATGTTACTTGCTGTGTAAGCACAATGACACATTCCTGAATGTAGTAAACCTATAGTTTGACCCTTTAATCTCTGGCTTATTGGTTTGTTTTTCTTTATATTGAATAACTTTATTTTTAGACTTCACAACTTCCTGAGAGTATCAAGGCCACAAAAAAATATCTACCTAAGTCTTCCCTTACTTTGACATGAATTCAATTTAGCTTACTGTAGGTAACAGGGGAATGTCTTCCCTTTAGAAGAGTATTTATAACAGCTTAACATGTATCAGAATCATCTAGAAGCCTGTTAAAACACAGATTGCTGGGCCATACTCCCAGAGATTCTGATTCAGTAAGTCAGTAGTGGGGCCTGAGAATTTGGGCTTCTGAGTTCTCTGATGACACTGATGTTTTTGGTTTGGAATCATACTTGGAGAATCGCTGCTCTAGAATGATGCCTCCCTTCATCTTGAGAACATTATCATTTTTCATTCTGCCTGGTAAAATTAAGTTTCAAAATTAAAATATGCCCTTTCACCTTGCCACAGAGGCATAATTCAAATCGTGTTAAATCTTTTTCAAATCTGAAAATTGGTCAAGAGAGTGCTATCATGCTATCACTGCTATCATGAGGAGCACCAGTCATGAGGATAAGTTATCCTTGATGGGTTGGAGAATTTTTATTATCTGCAGTCATTCAGGGATTTTTGTTTCTCAGTGAGTAAAAAAGTTTTACTGTGTTAAAAGTGCTTTTTCAATTCAACAGAGGCTTATAAAAATAATATTTGAGGTTAGACATAGGGGTGATTTTGTAACACACAAGCTGTTGAAAGTTCAGCAATAAAATATTCATAGTGAGAAAAAAACACTTGCTTTTGTTGATGTGGTTATTTTGAGTGGAAAAAATTTTTTTTTATTCAAATCATATATAAGACCAGAAGCTATGGATATATTCAGGATATATAAACATTGGTGTTTCGAAATGATGGGATGAAATGATCTCTCTCTCTCTCTCTCTTTCAAACGTGGAAAGAAATCGGATAGTCAAGAAAGTATGATACAACCAGACATTGCTATAACATCTGGTTTAAAATAATCTTTGCCTAGGCCATTCTTGAGGTAAAACTATCTGTTTATATTTTTCAAATCCATGAGATCTGAAGCAAAGTAAATATCTTTTGTTTTCATCTACAAGTGAAAGAAGATAAGAAATGCTGGAGTATTAATACCAATGGAATTTTAAGGATCATGGATTAGAACAGTGGTTCTCAAGCGCGAATGCACATTAAAAAACTGGGACAGGTAAAAACAATATATGCATTCTCAGGCTGCACACTCATGTCAGTCAAATCAGAGTATCTACAGATGGGACCTGGACAGACATTTTTTTTTATTTTTTAATCTCCCAGGTAGGTCTAGTCTGTGCCAACATGGGAACACCACATTCATAGTCTTCAGTGTCTTCATTTAATTTGCTTTCAATAACTTGGAATATTTGTAGTAAAACAAAGAACTTTTGGAGGCAGAAATATTCATATAACAATCCATTTGTAGGTAGGAAAGTTAAAGATAAGGCTGAAATCATTAGTTCTAGGACTACTATTCAAATTCTCATTTCCTTTTCTTGAAGTCCTTGTTCAAGTCAGCTTTTAATCGTCCACTAAAGTGATCCATTTATATCAGCCTAAAGTTCATACTTTTATTTCAGAAGCAATTGGCTTTTTAGGAGGTTGAAAGCTGACTCACTTAAAAATACTTGACTGGCCAGTCAGTTCCAAATATCAGGTGCCTATATAACTCTTTTAAAAGCAATTTCTAGAATCACATTTTTTCCTTAATGTATTTTTACAATGGACAGTTACTGTTTGAGAACTGGAAAAGTATTTATTTTTCATCAAGTCATATCTGTTCAATCAATTTTTTTCAACCATTCAACCATCTGTAAAAGTTATTTTATTCTACTGGTAATGATGACAAAGTTACAAACATATTGATAAATGCTCTGAAAAATAATTAAAGCTGATTTTCTAATACCCAAATAGTTTTTTAAGTTACTAAGAATCACTGAATATTATTTTTTATATATCCTGTAACAAATATGTATTAGTCACTCCATGCAGGCAGTGTGCCAAGGATTATATAATTTTAAATACTGAGCCAGACACATTGTTTTCCTTTCAGTTAGAGACAAATATAGAGTAAATGGCTTTTATCAATTAAATTCTATAGAATGAAAAGAAAATTTTCCACCTATGAGCAGAACCATCAGTGACACTACAGATCATTTTTTGCTACCCTCTTGTTGGGAAACAAGATTGACATTAAGAATGTATACTTTAAAATCATAATTTGGATATTGTCTTGTATAAAAGGTTGTTTTTCTACCTCAGGCAAAATTATCAAATAATTAAAAGCATCTTCCATATCTCAAAAATTCTCAGTAATAACCCATTTTTATAAAACTTTTATGAAAGTTTAGTAACAACCCAAAATTTCTCTAAAGATAGGAGCAGTAAATTAAACAGGCAAAAAGTATTAAGGACTATACTAAACTGAAGTCATGTGTTGCCATGTGAGAACATAAATGCTATTTTCCCAGATCTTCTACTTTTTATATGTAAGTAGTAGTCTGGACACCCGTAGAAGAGTTACTAATGTTTAGAATTTCTTCAGAAAGTTGCTAATTTTTAAAACAATTTGTAGGCCAAACCAAAATTGTTGAAGGTCCACATTTAGTGAGTCCCCAGGTATAGTTTTTCCCTTAAAATAAATAAATGGCCTATACAAATGTATAGTGGTTAATTTTTTGTGTCAGCATGACTGGGACATGAGATGCCCAGATATCTGGTTAAACATTATTTCTTGGTCTGTCTGTGAGAGTATTTCTAGAAGAGATTAGCATTTGGATCTGTGGACTGAGTAAAATCAACTACCCAACCCAGTGTGAGTAGGCTTCATCCAATCCACTGAAGGCCTGAACATAAAAATAGATGATATAAAGGGACAGTTTTATTTCTGCCTGACATAGCTGGGACATCTGTCTTTTCTTGCCCTCAGACTGGGATTTACATCATCAGCCCTCTGATTCTGAGGCCTTTGGACTTAGACTAGAATTTGTATCATTGGCTGTCCTTGTTCTCAGGCTTTTGAACTCTGACTGGAACTATACCACTACCTTCCATGTGTCTCCAGCTTGCAGACAGTAGATCATGGAACTTCTCAGCCTACTTAAAAATATTAGCCAATTCCTTATAACTCCCTCTCTCCCTCATCTTGGTTCTGTTTTTCGGAGAACTCTGAATAATATAGAAATTTACTACAGGCTTCTAAGAGGACTCTATATTTATATAACTAATCTGGAAATAGGTATCATTTGCCTAGTCTTTGAAGTATTTTAGTCAAAGAGTAGTAAATGTCATTAATTGATTGATTCAACAAATACGTGTGAAGGCAGTGATCACCAACATTTTTGGCACCAAGGACTTGTTTTGTGGAAGACATTTTTTCCCATGGACATCAGTAGGGGATGGTTTCAGGATGAAACTATATCACCTCAGATCACCAGGCATTACATTCTTACAAAGAGAACACAATCTAGATCCCTCATATGCACAGTTTACAATAGGATTCATGCTCCTATGAGAATCTAATGCCACTACTGAGCTGACAGGAGGCAGAACTCAGGTTGTAATGCTCACTGGCCTGCCACTCACTTCCTGCTTCCTGGTTCGTTAATGCAGGGGCTGGGGACCACTGCATTAAAGCATTGAGTATCAGAATTTGAGTTGAGAACTGGAGAAACAATGGTGCATCATTTTAGAAGCTCTCCCTTTTCTGATGAAATTTATAATCTAATGGGAAAGAAAACATTAGCCATGAATAGTGTCTTGCAGTGGAAGTACATATTGCTATAACAGTGTACTCTGGTAGGTTTTTACTTAGGGATGTGACTATAGAAGAGGCTAGGATGGTCATCAGGGAGAGTGTTTTCAGGATGCTGTAGGCATATTTGGGATGTTTCATGTCTATCTGAGATCAAGGAGAAATTATAGAACTCATTTAAAAACTTAGTCTCTAACCTATATCATTGCCCTTATCAAAATAACTTTTTCCTTCACTTAGATATAAAATTCTAAGTTGTTAAGTTTTTTCCCAGCATTTAGGTATTTTACTCTACCCTCTTCTTGCTTGTATGGTTTCTAAAGAGAAGTCTGATATAATTCTTAGTCTTATTTCTCTATATTTTGGTCTTATTACTCTACATATTAGTCTTTGTTCTCCAGATAAACAGAATCATAGGAGATGTGTATATATATGTACCTATGTATACATTATATGTAGAATATTATTATATAATATACATTCATTTTAAAACTGACAATCGTTATAAGGAATTGGATCACATAATTTGTGGTTATGGGGGCTGACAAGCTAGCAGTCCAGGAGAACTGATGGTATAGTTCCAGTACTAAGTCTGGAAGACTCGAGACTCAGAAAGAGTTTATATTTCATTTTGGGTCCAGAGGCAAGAAGAAGTTGATACTGCAGCTAGTGTCAGTTGGATAGGAAAAATCCTTTCATAATCAAGGGAGAGTCAGCCTTTTTATTCCACTTAGACTTTGAACACATTAGATGAGGTCCATCCATATTGTGGAGAACAATCTGCTTTACTCAGTCTACCAACTTAAATGTTAATATAATTCAACAAAACTCTCACAGAAACACTCATGTTTTACCAAGTATGTATGCACCACATAACCTAGTCAGGTTGAACCACACAATTAACCGATACAGTAGGTGAGGCATTTTTGTTTTCCTCTGAGTTGTTTTATAATTTTCTCTGGGACCCAGCTAAGGCAGTGTTAAGAGGAACATTTATAGCACTAAATGCTCACCTTTAAAAATTACGAAGATCTCAAGTAAACAACCTAGCATCACAACTAAAATAACTAGAGCACCAAGAGAAACAAATCTCAAAGCTAGCAGGAGACAAGAAATAACCCAAATAAGAGCTGAACTGAAGGAGACAGAGACATAAAAAAATATTCAAAAGATCAATGAATTCATGAGCTGTTTTTTTTTTTAATAATAAAATAGACTGCTAGCTATACCAAAGAAGAAGAAAAGAGGAAAATTTAAATAAATATGATCAGGAATGACAAGGGGAATATTACTACTGACCTTACAGAAATACCAAAAAACCATCAAAGAATATTATGAACACTTCTATACCCATATACTAGAAAATGTAGAAGAAATGAATAAATTCCTGGACACAGAAATAAATTCCTGGGACACCCTCCCCTGATTGAACCAGGAAGAAATTTAATTCCTGAAAGGACCATTAATGAGTTCTAAAATTGAGGGAGTAATAAATAGCCTACCAACCAAAACAAACAAACAAAAACCAGACAGACAACAAGGACCAGACGGATTCACAGATAAATTCTACAAGAGGTACAAATAGCTGGAACTACTTCTTCTGAAACTATTCCAAAAAATAGAGAAGGAATGACTCCTTCCTAATTTACTCTCTGAGAACAGCATCATCCTAATACCAAAACCTGGAAGTGATACAATAACAACAAAAAAGAAAATTTCAGACAAGTATTACTGATGAACATCGATGCAAACATCCTCAATAAAATACTGGCAAACTGAAATCAGCAGCACATCAAAAAGCTTATCCACCATGATCAAGTAGGCTACATCCCCAGCATGCAAGGCTGGCCAACATAAGTAAATCAATAAATGTGATAAATCACATTAACAGAACTAAAGACAAAAACTGCAGATGCAGAAAAGGGTTTTAATTAAAGTCAGCATCCATTCATGTTAAAAACTCTCAATAAACTAGTTATTTAAGGAACATACCTCAAAATAATAAGAGTCATATATAACAAATCCACACCCAACATCATACTGAAAAGGCAAAAGCTGGAAGCACTCCCCTTGAAAAGCAGCCTAAGACAAGGATGCCCTCTCTCAATACTCCTATTCAACACAGTATTGGGAGTTCTGGACTGGGCAATCAGGCAGGAGAAAAACATAAAGAACATCCAAATAAGTAGAGAGGAAGTCAAACTATCCCTGTTTGTAGACAACATGATTCTACATCTATAAAAACCCATTGTCTTAGCCCAGAAGCTTTTNAAAAAAAAAAAAAAAAAAAAAAAAAAAAAAAAAAAAAAAAAAAAAAAAAAAAAAAAAACTTCAGCAGAGTCTTAGGATACAAAATCAAGGTGCAAAAATCACTAGCATTCCTATAGACCAGCAACAGTCTAGCCAAGAGCCAAATCAGGAATGAACTCCCTTTCACATTTGCCACAAAAAGAAAGAAATACCTAGAAAAATAGCCAACTGGAGAGGTGAAAGATCTCTACAAAGAGAATTACAAAGCACTGCTCAAAGAAGTTAGAGATGACACAAACAAATGGAAAAACATTCTATGCTCATGGATAGAAAGAATCAGTATTATTAAAATGGTCACATTGCCCAAAGCAATTTATAGATTCAGTACAATTCTCATTAAACTACTACTGAAATTCTCCACAGAACTAAAAAAAGTATTTTAAAATTCATACGGAACCAAAAAAAGAGCCTAACTAGCAAAGGCAATCCTAAGCAAAAAGAATAAAGTTGAAGGCATCAAGCTACCTGACTTCAAATTATACAATGAGGTTACAGTAACCAAAACAGCATGGCACTGATACAAAAACAGATAGACCAATGGAACAGAATAGAGAGCCCATAAATAAGACCACACACCTACAACTATCTGATCTTCAACAAACCTGACAAAAACAAGCCATGGTGAAAGGAATCACTATTCAATATTCCCACTATTCACTGGGATAACTGGCTAGCCACATGCAGAAGATTGAACCTTGACCACTTCCTTATACCATACACAAAAATTAACTCAAGAGTGATTAACCACTTAAGTATTTAAAACTATTTAAATACTTGTAAAACCCAAAACTATTAAAACTCTGAAAAACATATAAAAATCAAAACTATTAAAACCCTGAAAAACAATCTAGGTGATACCATTCAGGACTTAGGTACAGGTGAAGAATTCATGAAAAAGGTGCCCAAAGCAATTGCAACAAAAGTAAAAGTTAACAAATGGGATCCTAATTAAACTAAAGAGCTTCTGTACAGCCAAAGAAACTATCAATAAACAGACAATCTATAGAAACAAAGGTCTAATATCCAGCGTCTATAAGGAACTTAAACTAATTTACAACAAAAACATCCCCATAAAAAAGTGGGCAAAGGACATGAACAAACACTTTTCAAAAGAAGACATACATATGTCCAACAAGCATATGACAGAAAGCTCAACATTACTGATCATTAGAGAATTGCAAATCAAAACCACAGTGAGATACCATTTCACACCAGTCAGAATGGTTAGTAGTAAACAGTCAAGACACCAGATGCTGGCAAGGTTGTGGTAAAAAGGGAACCCTTATACTGTTGGTGGGAGTATAAATTTGTTCAGACAATGTGGAAGACAGTGTGGCAATTCCTCAAAGATCTAAGGACAGAAATACCATTGGACCCAACAATCCCATTACAGGGTATATACCCAAAGGAATATAAATTATTCTTTTATAAAGACGCATGCACACATATATTCATGGTAGCACTATTCACAAGAGCAAGGACATGGAATCAACCTAAATGCCCATCAATGACAGAATGGATAAAGAAAATATGGTACATATGTACCATGGAATACTATGCAGCCATAAAAAAGAATTATGTCCTGTCCTTTGCAAGGGCACACATGGAGCTGGAGGCCATTATTGGTTGGAATTCACTCTGAGTGGCTGGTAAAATATTAGGGAAAATTATAGATTAGTCTCAAACCTTTTAGAAGGCTGAAAGGTTTTACTGGGACAGGCTGAAAGCAGTTGGTTCAATTACATTAGCTTAGTAAAGAGATAGAGACTGCGGAGCAAAAAAGGAAAAAAAGGGAAAAAAGGCTCTGGTAGGGAAGCTCTACCCAGGCTGGCAACTGCCCAAGGAGTCAGCAGCACAAGCAGAAAGCAGAAAGTAGCGCCTGGGCTGCCCCAGAACTCGTGCAGCTGCTGCTGCTTTCTGCAGGTTTTCCACAGTAAAATTTCGTGTGTTATTCCTTTACAAGCAATGTCCTAAATTGCAATTCTCTGCTAAAATTTAAGTAATTTAAGACCTTTTTCTGGTATTAGCCACTGTTGTTATTCCAACGTTACCCTTAACATAGCTCTTTTAAAATCAAATTTAAGTAAAATAATAACCTGTAAAGGGAAAGAAATTTCTGAGAGCCCAGGAATTAGTAAAGAGCAATTAAAAGCCAGCCATATAGCTTTTCTCCTCAGTAGAAAGGACTTTCCTTATTGACTGATAAGTTGCAAAACCTGTTTCCTGTCTTAAAAGACAACACTACTAGCACAAGCCTTATTTACCCTTAATTTTGTAAATTTAGATAAATTTCAGTCAGCTATAAAAGAAGCTTCATGAATTAGTTGAAAAGCAATTAAAAGCTAAACATGTAGAAACCACATATTATCCTTTAAAAGAAAACTTTAAGCCAAATTAAATAATAAGAAGTAAAAAAGTTGTGCCCATTCTCAGAAAGTAAAAGAAATTTATATGTGAATGTGGTGAAAACGTACGCATGAAAGACCGATTAGAGACAGTCTTTGCTCTGCTATTAAGTCACTGTTTTCAGAACTGTTTGCCAGGTTAAGGTTGATAAACTTTGTCAGCCCAAAAACTCAACTGCAAAATTTAAGCTATTCTGCCTGTGGCTTTAAGCACATGGATAACGTATATTCTTTGAGTATCTGCTTCCAGAGATACTTTCAGGTTTCCTCTTAAAGCTTCATGTTACCAATCTCAGTTTGTCATCTTAATAAATTAATACAGTCAACTGCTAAGTTATGATCCGAATATCATCAAAATTCCTTTAAGGAAAGAGCAATTCAAAGCAGTATTGCACTTCTCCATACCTAATGCTTTACACTGTTTACTGATGAATCAGGTAAACAAAGAAAAGCGGCAGGACAGTCTCGTAGAAACCACATAATTCAATCACTAGCACTCAAAGAGCTGAGGTTGGAGCCCTAATTCTGACACTAAAATCTTTTTCCACTCAGCACATAAATATAGTGACTTAGTTTACTCAGTTTACTACAAAATCTTAAAACAGCTTTAATTAAGTCTAATCTCAAGCCCACAGCCTAGCCATTGGCTTATGGCAATGAACAAGCAAACTTAAAAGTAATAACATCACTGCTTAACCAACACAAACAGAAAGATTAGACAGAGAAACAGAAGGAAAGAATAAGAAAGAAAAAGACTAGAAGAGACAGAAAGGCAGAGAGAGAGAGAGAAAGAGACAAAAAGGCAAAGAGAAAGGCACAGAAAGCAAGACAAAGGAGATAAAGTAAGAACTAGGGAAAGAAATATTAAGGAAGTTATAGATATAAGAATGTACCTGTAGTAAGGAAGGTTATAAAACAAAGTATATCTAAGTTAGTCACTGAAAGCCATCACAAATGTTATAGAAGAAAATTTATGCAAGAAGTAAGTTGGATAAATTTTGTTTTGAAGGTCTAAGCAAGTTTTAAAACATTAATTGTGAAAGAAATTCTGTGTGTAAACATATTGGTTAAAAGTTAAAGAAGTATTCTCTAGTTTTTCTGTAAATTGGACATTAAAATAAAGAACAACAGGTTTTTCTTAAAGCACTAAACTACTGTTTTACAAAGATTATAAAAAGTCTCAACACAGGCACAACTCCTAGAAATTCCAGTACATCAGCATGACCCAAGAAACTGCGTCCTCATCAAAGTATGGAAAGAAGAAAAACTTCAAGCCAGCCCGAGACCCTGCAAGATGACGCAGCTTCCTCAGATGACACAAGCCCTGGACCTCACCTAAAGAATGCTGAAGAGGACAACGCAGGAGGCTAAGCAAATCCTGCCCCAGACACAAACATCATTCACTCCAGATAGCTTATTTATTTTTCATTCTTTCACTAAGCTGGCAACTTTTATCTGCCACACTCTATCAAGCTCACCTTCTAATCTACATTTTTCTGCCCTGTAACTTAAACTGATACCCTCTTCACAGCTTCTAACAACGCAACTACTTAACTGCAAATGGTTAACTTACCCCCAGTAAAGTTCCTCATTAATGGCATACAGTAAACTGAAATGTCAAGTAACACTCTAGGAGAAACATGAAAGATTCATAGTTATACTTACGGCCTTTATAGTCTCAGCCATAGTCATCTCAGCAACTGTAAGCATTGCCGTGGCATCTATTACTAAGGAAGTACACACAGCTGCTTTTGTAGATAATCTGGCCAAAAATGATGGAAAGGTGTGCAAGAGATCGTCTCTTCTGGTTAAACCCCTATTCCTGGGAGTCACTCTTTTACTGGAAAAGAATGTTGCTAATTGTACTCATAATGATCTTACATTATTTGTTAATCCTAGGATGCAAAGCTGGAATAAAAGCAAGGACCACTTGGTCTGACAGATCCATGGCTGAACGCATCAGTGGCCAGCAGACAACAGAGCATGATCTTATTGAAAATAAGGGGAGAGATGTTGACATTCACTTGGAGTGGCCAGGAAAATATTAAGGAAAGTTAGAGATTAGTCTCAAACCTTTTGGAAGGCTGAAAGGCTTTACTGGGGCAGGCTGAAAGAAGCTGCTTCAATTACATTAGCATGGAAAAGAGAGATGATAAGAGGCTTCCTCAGTTAAGTCTGTTTACCCCACATCCCTTTGTCTCTATTCTGTTTACTCATGTAAACTTTGTGCTGAATGGTCCCCTCAGGGGGGAGGTCAAAGGGGAATTACCCATTAATGGTGTTTACTCTGGACTCCTCAACCTAAAGCTTTTATTATTCATAAAACCACTTTTTTAACCATGTTAATTATCCACAAACGTGTTGACTTAGAACGTCTGTTATGAATCTTCACTGAATAAATATGTGGATATACAGGAGGTCTCAGGTGATTGGCAGCAGTCCCCCTTAGAAAGCAGCAGATGACTATCCCTAGCCCTTGAATCACTGAACCAGGTGTGAGAGTGCATTTTTTCATTCCCTGAGTCAGGGTCTGCAGGACAGACCTCCACAGGTGATCGACATCTCAATTATCCTTAGCAAACTAACACAGGAATATAAAACCAAATACCACATGTTCTTACTAATAAGTGGCAGCTTAGTGATTAGAACACGTGGACACATAGCGGGGACCGACAAACACTGAGGCCACTGAAATTGGAGGGTGGGAGGAGGGAGAGGATCAGGAAAAGCAACTAATGGGTACTTGGCTAAATGCCTGGGTGATTAAATAATCTGTACAACAAACCCTTATGACACAAATTTCCCCATGTAATACTCTTGCACTGGTTCTCCCAAACTTAAAATATCAGTTAAAAAAGAAATTTCTCGGTTTCTCATTCTGATTTCCTGACCTTAAATATGATCGTCATAGGTTTATTTATTTATTTATTTATTTTTATTTATTCTTTTTGAAGTTCTCTGAGATTCCCGGATTTGTGGTTTGGTTTGTCTTTAATTTCAGAATATTCTGAATGATCAGTACTTCAAACAGGCTTTTTTTCTGCTCCTTTCTCCTACTTGTCTTTTTCTGTTCCATACACAGATATTTTAATAACTGTCCTATGGTTCTTGGCTATTCTGCTTCACATGTTTTTATTCTTTTTTCTTCTTGAATTTTAATTTAGGAAGTTTCACTTGATATATCTTCAAGATCATTTCTTTTGTTGTGTTCACGATGTTGCTGAGCACATCCGTGTTTTTCATTTTGTTAAAGCATTTTTTATTTCTAGCATTTTCTTTGGATTCTGTCTTAGAATTTCTACCTCTATGATTACATTATTCATCTGTCCTTGCATTTTTTCACTTTGCTCATTGCAGTCTGTACTATATTAATTGTAGTTGTTTAAATTTGCAGCCTGACAATTCCAAAATCTCTGCCTTATTTTGTTTCTTCACATTGTGTTTTCTTTTTGTAAAAAGCCAAACATGATGCAGAAATAATAGGAACTCAAGTGTATAGGCCTTTAGTTTGAGGTTTTATGTTTTTCTGGCTATGAGGTTGACTGCATTTACTGTTCGTTGTAGCTGTTCATTTGAGAGACTGCCATTTCCTCTACTGTCTATTTTTATATCTTCTATTATCTTGAGTTTCTGTAGAAACTCCTTGTAAAACAGAGTCTGAGACTTGTAATTCTTTCATCTGTAATACACTTTTATTATACAAGAGCCTTGCTGATGTAGTGGTAATGTGTAAAGGTAGGGAAAGCTTTCTGTAATTTTGTTAATCTGATGCCCTGAGCTGTGCCTTCACAAATATATAGTTCTCAGTATGTTTTCTCACCTTAGATGAGACAAAAAGGGTAGGCGAGCTCGAGTTGGCTAAGTTTCCTTTCTCCAAGTCAGGTAAGACTCTTTGCAGCTTTTTGCTTTGATGGTCCGGTCTTTGTTGTGTGGAATGCTATGGGTTCATTTCAAAATGGCTATCTTTCAAACCTGAGCACATTTCAAACTAGTTACTTTATTCCTGCACATGGTCAGACAAGAGAGTTTTCCTTTGATCTTTGCCATGAGAACTTGGTAGGGCATCTGAAGGTAAAATCCATGAACTTATAATGGCTACTTTTAACGTAAACTTGAAAACTGCCAGGAAATTTTAACTCACAAGCCAATCAGTGTTGAATCTCCAACAGTTAATCAATTACCATTTAAGCATTCTTACCTGTTCATGCCTCCAGCAGTTCAAATCTGGCAAGCTGTGATTCTCCGTATTTGCTTGTCACTCCAGTTTTTGGGGCATCAGTTTTTTTTCTGTGACTTCTATTCTCTGATGGATCTCAAAAAAGTTGTTAGTTTTCAATTTGTTCATCTTTTCTCTTGTTGTTAGGACAGGAATGACAACTTAAAACTCTTTATATGTCATAGAACAAGTCAGAAGTCTGAAATAATCCAGAATTGTGTTTTGAAAAAAAAAAAGCAGCTTTTCTGGCTGAATACTTTGGATCAGTTAAAAGGGACTTATGAATGCAAGCATGAAGTCAATTAAGAACCAGCAGTAGCTCGTATGGAAGATACAGTAGCTTTGAATTGGGAGATAGCTGTGGAAATGGAGAGTTACATAAGGATTAGAAAATATTTTTGAAGGTAAAATTCACTTTGTAATAAACTGAAATGAATAATGAGTTAGTATTATCTTTTATCTTCACAACAGCCCCATGAAATGGATGCTATTGATTTAAAAAAGGTAAACTTTTAATGGCCAAAACTGTGATAACTTTTGCCCTAACCTAGTATTATTATCCCTAACTTATAGCTAAGAAAGGAAGGCACAAAAGATTTTAAACCTGTGGGTGCTACGGAGAACTTTGGTAGTCTGAGGAAACTTAGGGACACCTTTCCAGATTATCATTTTTAAAAGCATAAAATAAATTAAATTGGATTGAAAAGAAAACAATTACATTGAAATAAAAGATCATTTAATACAAATTTAAGACAACTATACCTCTTTATTAATGCATTAAATAAGTGAAGTGGCCAATGACCAGTGTAATTCAAAAGAGTGCTGACCACAGAATATATTCTAAGACATCTTATAATTGTCATGTGATATAAAAATACAGATGTGTTTTTTGGTGATTAAGTCACAAGGGCTAAATTTACTACTTAAACTTATTTTATATATTTATAATGAAGAGGATACTAAATTCTGATTTAGTATTACTGACATAAAATTAAGTAATCCAATATATCATAGATAGACAAATACATCATTAAATTAAGGCTGAACCAGTCTGCTTCCAAATATGTGCACCTAATTTGGTTATTAAAAAGGGGGTAATTTTTCATGGTGGGATAACTTCCAGGTACAAAATGTTTTACCTCTTAGTCAATGTTGAAACTTGAATTTTTGTCTCAGTATAACTGAATACACAGAAAAGAAGAGAAATTTTGTCACAAAACCTTATTGTCTATGTAAATCTGGTTTCACATGATTTATTCATTGACTTAACATTTTTATGTGTTCCAAGAGATGTTACCTGAAGTGGTGGCTGCTGTTGAGTCTCCATTTATTCATGCTTGTATTTATTTTTTCAAAATACATAATTAATGCTCCATAAAATTAAAACCATCCAGACTAATTCAATAAATCATTATAAAAAAACATTACTTAGTTCTAGCACTTCTGTTTTTCTAGATTGGTGTATGTGTTTTGTAAGTGTGATTCAAATTTCTCAGTTAATTCATTCATTTGCTATATGTAATCAATTTCAGTCTTTCTTTCCAAAGATAATTGGGGTTTAGGTATTTTAGTAGGTATTTATAGGAATCAAGCATATGAATGCATGGACATATGCAAGCATACACTCATGAATGTGTATACATAGATACATAATCACATAGGGGACATATACATACATGAAAGATATGAAATAAAATTCTACCAAATATATTTAATATTATTGGTACAATTTTAATCATCTTTGGATTTTTGAGTTGAAAGTCAGTGGTGAACTGACCCAACTCATGTTTGGAATTTCTCATTAGAAATCATTCCTGCAGTAATTTTCACAAAGGATATGGTCTGAAAGGCACACCCCACTTCAGGCAATGTGGCCATAGAAACATGTGTGGTCATAGAAACAGAATGTGTGGTGTAGAAAAGCATTTCTTTTACAGCGAGGTTAGAGTAATATATTTGTCATTTGTTTAATTTTGTTTGATTAATATTTGTTAATTAATGACAATTATGTAGAATGAAATATGTTGGACATTTTACTTTGATATAAAATGTCTTTACATATAATATTGCTATAAAAGTAGAAATAATCTTTAAGAAGTTTTTCAAATATTGCTCATTTTTATGGATAAGAGAAACATAATGAGCAGCATGTTTTAGAATACCTTACAGGCAAAAACTTATATTTGGTTATTATTATTTGACCCATATTGAATCTCATTTAACTACTCACATAAGAGTACATATCATACTGCTCACAGCCAGGTTGAAGTGAGGATACAATGTCTTCTGATAATTTCAAAATTAAGCCTTTTCAGATAAGGCTTCACAAGATGTACATTATAGAAAACATTTTGCCATGGTGAATAATGTTATAGAACTCTTTCTACATAGTAATATCACATACTGAATGAATATTCTATATATGGAAAATTTTTCTCTATATATTATAAAGAAAAACTCTAGTCCTTGGTTATATATAAACAGATATCTAAAAGAATAATTAATCCAAAACAATAAGGATAGCTGTTTGTTTAATTGCATCATATAACATTTCAAAAATCATTTCAGGAAATATAAATTAGGCTTTGGTTAAATACTAAGTGCTGTATTAAATGTGATGAAATTAGAAGTTGTAGAAGCCATAGTACCCTTTCCATAAGAAGCTCTTGGCCTATATTCATTTTTCATTCAGGATCTAAATACTGCCATGAAATAAGAAAATTCTCCATATTATAGGAAGACAACTGAAATTGAAAGGCATGTATTTTCTAAATGATAAAGCTCTTCACCAAATGTAGAATTTCTTTCTTAAAATGTGATACAAGCTTTTGCTATAGCTTGCAGTAATAGAAATAATATCCATGTCAGTAGTATGCAGTGGTTGTGGCAGCACTGATAAAGATAGCATTTTTTAGGAGTCCTGTGGCTGTAACTGTTAATGGTACATGTTAGAGTATGATTCCAGGTCCTGTTGCCATACATCCTAAATGGCTGAAATGTGTAAAAACTCTACTAATCACATTGTAACCATGTTGACATTTGAAGTTTTGCTGAATGTCAGCTCTGAGGTAAATTTTAAAATAGTTAAAATTTTTCTTCCCCGTTCTTTTTGTACTCCATATTCTTTATTTTGTCTTCCTGCTTTCAGAGTCCCCTGTTTTTGCCCACCAAGATTTATCCCAAATTAGGTCTACCCTTTGATCTCCTGAGTAGAAGTTGGTATGAGCTTATTCTAGGTTTATGTCTTACACTGACCAGAACTATTAACACTCTGAGAGGCTAACATATTAGTCAAATAAATTTCTTTCATGGTGGAATTTTAGACTCTCCTCCCTAGAGTTATTCCTTTCTCATGAATCTAAAATAGTCTTCCGGTTACATTCTATCATATTCTAATGTTTTATTTTTTGTATCACACATCCCATTATCCAAATTCTCTTCCATATTTTAATATTTTGTCTATAATTTATCCAGTAGAAACTAAGCTTTAACTTTAAGAATTTCACCTAACTCCATCATCACTTCCTCAAAGTCCAAAACAACCTGGCACATGTGAATTTCTCAAATATATTTGGTAAAAGAATGAATGAAAAAATATCACACATGATGGAAATGCCTTTTAGTTTTGTCACTAAAGTACACTACCTAAGGGAGAAAAAAAAAGTGGTAAATGCAGAAGTTCATGTATTGCAGAGATGGACCGATAAAGACTAAAGGGACACTGAAGGATCACTAATGTAATTCAGACTTGTATTGGGTGCTTAATTGCCATTCCAACTCAAATCTCATGCTGAATTATAGCGCCCTCCTTGATATTCATGCCCTTCTCTGTCTCCTATCTTTTCTAAAGTCTTTTAATTTTCATATAAAACAAAACATATTGTACTAGACTAATTAGTATACATTGTTCACGTTATTAAGGATGACACATGAAAAGTGACTTGAAGTATTCAAAAACTTTGAAGTAGCAAAATTTCAGATAATGTAATGGAAGAAATAGTAAGCTTCACTTCAGAAGCTCTGTATACCACGAGATCAGAGGGCTGTCAAGGCACTGATTGCTTCCCTTGGAGAAAGAGCCATTGACCTCTATGATCCTTCTACTTTGTTCTTTTTCCTCTGTATGAGGCTAAAAAGACATTTTCATAGAAGGACTATATCAAAATCTGTAGTAGCATCAAATACTTATAATAAGCAGTGAATATATTGATTCAAACTCTACTGAGTTTATTTGGAGAAGGGTCTATGTAAACTAGGAATACAATAAAACTTCTTTAGTATGATAAAAACATTATCTGAAGCAAAGAACCAATTTTCAATGCCATAAACAAAATTACAGTCATTTTCACAAAAAGTAGCACAACAAAAATAATACAATTAATGATATTCAATACTGTTCTGGAAATACTAGCCTATATAATAAGGCAATAAAAGTAAATTATAATAATCAGTATCAGAAACAATTATATAAAAGTAAAAAATGTACTTAAGATATAATTATATATATTTGTAAATCCCATGAAAATAAAATACAAAACTGTGAAAATTAATAAGAATCAATATACTAGCAATTAATAAGAATTCAATATACTAGTAATTAAAAAGAAAACTATTTCACTTATAAACTAATAAGTACCAAATGATAAACTTCAAAAGAAACAAATAGAACCTCTATGAGGAAAAATGCTAAATTTTAGTGAGAAGCATAAATGAAGTCTCAAGTACATATGCATTCAACTTTTCTGGATGAAAAAAACTGATATTGAAAGTCATACATTTTTCTCAAATTAATTTATACACTTAATATTATACCAGGAAAAATTGCACTGAGGTTTTAGGAAAGACACTTAACAAAATAATACTGAAATTTGAAAAATAAGTTTTAAAGAAAAAAATAAAAATCTTACACAATTTGGAAGAAAGACTTATAGAGTCTTTACTTCTCAGATATTAAAATTCAATAAAAATATTTTATGACTAATTTGCTTCATGTGCTAGTAAAATGCACACTACAGACACAGTAATATGAAGGAGTAGAAAAATACAAAATTACAATACTGTGGGGATAAATCATAGGATTAGTAGCATGCTGCATGACAGTATGGAGAAGGAATACATTAGAGGTAATCAAATTGAATTTGATGTACAAGTGACCCATGAAATAGACACCCAAAATCAAATGTTAAAAAATTTAACTCAAGATAAATTGGCATTTCAAATAAGGGTGAAAAGAATAGATAATTTAATAAATGGCATAGGGACAACTAAAACATTTTAGAAAAAATTACATGAAATTAATTTTTTATTAATTTTATACTCACATTTTATACAAAAATAAGTTCTACAAAATCAGTATTTACATGTTAAAAATAAAAGAAATAATCCACAGCATAGCTGCATTACAAGGAAACAAACATTTTACTTACCAGTTGGTATGTGTAAAGACCAGCATTGCACTGGGAATAAATAATTCGGCAATACATTTAGAAAAGGTTACTACTGCTATTCCCTAGATTATTGACTTCGTATGTATAAAAATATATACTTTTAAGAAAATCATGCAGATACAAAAATATTTGATATCAAGAATATTCATTAAAGTTGTTAATTTTTTTAAAAAGAAATTACTTATTTGTCCAACAAGAGGAATTTGGATAACTTTATTATAATATATGATTCATTCATACAATAAACTACTATGTAGTTATCAAAGAATATTATTGACAAATATTTCATAACAGGACATTAGGAATTTTATAAAATAATAAGCATATTACAATTCTCTATTTCAATACAAGGTATATGATAAAATGTATCCTTGGATGTTCATGTAAAATACTGACAGATATTTATCAAAACGTAAAGGATGGTTCTCCCTGAAGTAAGATATTACTGAAGTGTTAGTGTAACTTTTATTTTTTTTATATTTATATTTTTTCAAATTTTCAGAGTAAGCACATATTACTGTTAGGAAGAGAAAAATGTTTAAAGAAAGAAAATCAAAACGACAAATATGGATATGTAATACAACATTTTTTCTAAATGATTATTTTGAATTAATTTTGCTTTTAGAATTTTTTTCCCAGCACATCTCTATGAAAAAATAAATCATAAAATAAATGAGTATGCTAAACCGAGAGAGCAGAATCATTAATTTAAAAGTAGTGTGATTTAGGAGATGGAAATGGAAAAGCAGCACCAGTGATGATGTTTATAACCATAAATAATATGTAATATATGTTTTCTAAATGTTTGATGTTGTTTTCAAAGAACATTGGCATGGAGTTTGAATTCAACATTCAATGGGTCACTTTTAGTGAGATCATACCCTTTCTAGATGCCTTATAATTTATTTCAAAAAAGAATAGAACAGTTAATGTTTTTTGTACCAAATAAGTTAAAATATTGATACTAACTGTATGCTCAATCAACATTCTATACCTACTTTAAATAAACTGACTTTTTAAAGATTTGTTTTTAGTCCTATTCATCTTGTTAGTATAAAGTAATTTAAACAGCTCATAAAATTTTGAGTTCTTACACTTAGAAATTTATTAGTCTTTGCTATTCTTTTATATTAATCAGTTATATAAAATATGATTATATTGAGTAATATCTCAGATATCAACAGTGCATTAATCATATTTATGACTTTCAGCTACAGGGGTCTAATTACATCAACTGCTATAAAGAATATTCTATTAGGCTTTTTTAATTGTATGGCACATGTTTTAGAAAACAGAAACCAAGATATTCCTTTTAATTTCCCAAAGTATTACCTAACACTTAGTAAGCTTTTTTGAACCTCAAATATTAGTAGTTATTCTAGGAAACAGAACAGGAAAATTGTTTACACTTCACTTTAGGAGTCCAATTTGGGTAGTCTATCTTGGTCAATGACCAGTCCTGTGATAAGAGAAGAAGAAAAACATTAGGCAGATGTTGTTTGAGATATCAAGTTATTTTGCCTGTATTTCTGTAGAGTTTGGGTAAATTATTCCATACATAATTTTTAAAACTATTAATTAAAAAGGACAAATTTGATAATTTTAATAGCACCTTCAGCCACTGCTATTGCTAGGCAATACTTTATACTCACTCGAGCCAAAAATTATGTTTAGAAGTGTCACTTTACTCATATGGCTTTTCTTTAAAGTATTTTTACTTTTTAATTTTTCCAATGCTTAAATTCAATTTTATAGTTGTAGAATGTCTTGTACAAGATACATAGCCTGCTTGTCAAAATTGAATGAAAAAATAATGTTAACAATACTTTTCAGTATGTTTAGTATTCTTTCAGTTATGATAAACTATTGGTTTAAAAATGCCTACAATTTAATACATATACATATTTGAAATATAATATTATATTCTTCAAACTTATTAAAACTATGCCTGGGATGCTAAAATTGTAACTACTATTCTTAGCACTAAAATATTTTTAATTTAATAAATAATTAGATATCATTTTATAAATATTTGTGCTGAGTTGATCTTACAATGATTTATACATAATTTAATAACAAAATATTTCAGATTATAAAATATATTTTTTGAAATTTTAAATTCCCTTAAATGTGATTTTTAAAAATATCTGTTGGCATCTTCACACAGAAAAACTGTAATCAATAAATATGTAATATTACAGTGTGCCATTAAATACTGTCACCATAATAGCTGTGGAAAATATAAGAATTGTGTACTATCCTATAATTTTAATTTATAAAGTTATATATCTCATTAGTTTTTTCTTTTATTATATATCTCATTAGTTTTTTTCAAATGATTATTTTGGCCCAAAGGCTTTTTATTGTAAAGTAAATTACCATACCAGAATAATGACTATTTAAAGAACCTCAAGAAGTCTTCATTTTCACTGTCATTTACACATACACACACAAAAAAAATACACAAACACACACACCCCTTCTCACTTAGTCAAGACTATTTTGGAAAATCATCGTACAACTTCTTTCTCATTCAGAGTCTAAATCCTAAAGATGAATCATTAAACCAATTGTCTCTTTGCCATAGAGACCCTATTAATATTATTGTAATATATTTTAGAGCAAATAATAGAGTACAACCAGTATACACGGCATGTTAACATTTCCCTAAAATTCTGTAAGAAAATATGGCTGTGGGGTTTATTTTTTCATCTGTGCTTTTTCTGACCGTCCACCAGGTTCTCAGATTTTTGGTGTGTTTACTTATTATGCCATAGTGAATTGATTTTAGTCTTATGTACTTATAAACTCATTTTATCTGTTTCTCACAGTGAAACTGCACAGAATCTAAAAATAAGCTATTTCCATTATGAAAATATAGCTATCATTTTAAGTAGTACTCCAGGATTCTGGAAGGAAGTTCCTAGAAAAAATCAACCAAAGTTAAAAGACAAGGACACAGAATGGTAGCAAGGAAAGGATGGAAGAAAGAGAGGGAAAGGTGGGAAAGGGAAAAAAAAAAAAAAAAAAAGAAGTAAAAGCAGTAATACATTTAATTTTCCATCTCACAGATGTATACTGCTATCCCAAAGCAGGAATACATTTAATTTTCCATCTCCCTGATGTATACTAATATCCCAAAGAAAGAAACAGGACTCACCGAGGAAAAAAGAGAAGAGATTGTGTATATAAACTCCTCCTTCTTATAAATCTAAAGAAAGAGAAAATTATAATTTCTAACAGGTATTGATGAATAGCATGCTGGTAGAATTTAAGGAGGGTAAAAGTTAAGTGAAAAGAGAGGACAAAGAATAGGTTTGTCTGGATTGTGAGATAAGAATATTAAAAGATGGTATATGTCCATGTAATTGCCTCTTAGGTCAAGAATTAGTGCATTGCCAGAACCCCAGATACCCACCATATGCCCCTCCTCATTTTCAAAGTCTTCATTTGCCCCAGAATTATTCTAAATTTTTGTTATAATAATTCCCTTGCTTTTTATATTGTTGTAATGCCTATGTATTCCTTGAACAATATAGTTTAGTTCTGCCCATTTTTGTAACTTTTTAAAAACAAATTGAAACTATGTTCTCTGTGCCTTGCTTCTTTAACATTATGCTTTTGATATTCATCTAGGTTGTTATGTGTAAGTATAGTTTGCTCATTTCCAGTATTATTTATCCATTCCACAATTGAGGATATTTGGGTTGTTTACTGTATTAATTTTACATAAAAATGATCTGTATTGGTTCAAAGTATTTGCTATTGTGAACAGTGTCACAGACAGGCCCTGGTGCGAAATGTTCCCTTCCCTGTGCTGATGTGTTCTCACTGTTCCACTCCCACTTATGAGTGAGAAGAACATGTGTGTTTGGTTTTCTATTCCTGTGTTAGTTTGCTGAGAATGATGGTTTCCAACTTCATCCATGTCCCTCAAAGGACATGAACTCATCCTTTTTTATGGCTGCATAGTATTCCATGGTGTTTATGTGCCACATTTTCTTTATCCAGGTCTATCATTGATGGGCATTTGGGTTGATTGGGGGTTGGGGGGCTAGGGGAGGGATAGCATGGGGTGGGGGGATTAGGGAGGGATAGCATTAGGAGAAATGCCTAATGTAGATGATGGGGTGATGGATGCAGCCAACCACCATGCCACGTGTTTACCTATGTAACAAATCTGCATGTTCTACACATGTACCCCAGAACTTAAAGTATAATAAATAAATTTAAAAAATAATAATTAAAAAGTATCTGTATATCTTCTATGTGTTGGCTTTGAAAACACGTAAAATCTCAACAATTTCAAATACTATATAGCAATATTGTCCTTTTGTTTTTAGGTAAGAATAAAGTAAGAAAAATAAAACAAACAGCAATTTTATTGAGACCTCACAAGTTGCATAAAGCATTAAACTAAGAGTAACAAATCATCATTTCTCTAACTTGTTCACTACTGCTGTTTGAAGGAGGCTAATAAACAATTCCTCTTTCCTCCTTCCCAAATTCTGAAGCAACTGAGAAAACGAAAGTGAGTCAGAATATATGGAGCCCAATTACTTTTTTCATTACTGATAAGGTTGATACTGAAATAGCCATCTTAGATCTAGGGAAACAATAAATTTCTTAATACTGAACCCCAGAATAAGAAATAATTATTCAGATTGATATTGGTAGTACCAATAGACCAAGGGCTCCCTCATATGGGGACCTATCTGTAAAATATGACATGGGGAAACAAAATGGAATGTCTGATTTCTGATGTAAATAGACACAAAGAGAAGGTGATATGAGGAAGAGACTAGATTTTCTCTTTGCTTAATTCCTCATCCAATTCATCATGAGAATTCACTCTACTCTACAGAAACATTAGAACCTCTTGGATTATTGGGAAATAAATCTGAGTAGCTGAGGTAATAGTTTATATCAACTTCTCTAATTGTCTCAGTTATCTCAGAGAAACCATATTTTTAATTCATTTTCCAGGAGAATTCTTAGTTTCTCTGGTGAATAAACAATAGACACTTAGCAGACTTAGTCCAATAATTTTTCAGACATTCTCAGACAGGCCTGAATACTACAGTGCACACAACTTCAACTCAAACAGAAGGTTCTGTCACGAGAATTTGTTAAACAAACACACCCACCCGTTTCCATTTGGCTCATGCTTTTCATTCAATTTGATGTATCCTCTCCTAAGTTAAAGATATCTAGATCCTATTAATACTTATCCTTCCATATGAATCCCAACTGCAACTCCTTCTAGGAAGATTTTCCTGAATCACATACTTAGAAAACAATGATCATCTAGTTCAGACACATGTCTGATGTGTGAGGCTTCTCTATGATTACACAACCGAATACTTATCCTCTTGTATTTACTTTCCTTCCTCCTGAAGAAGTCCACTTCTCTTTTGGATGCTTTTGATCTTCAAAGAGTTAATTCTTATTTTGAGTCAAAGTCTGACTTCCTGTACTTTACATGTATTGATTCTAACTTCGGAGATACACAAAACAAGTTCACTCCTACTTTCAAATGATATTTCCCCAAGTGTTTAAAGATAATACCACAGTCCCTTTTCTTTCTTCTTTTTAAAAGTTCTTCAGCTTTATTGGGATATAATTGACAATTAGAAATTACACACACACACACACACACACACACACACACACACTCACACACAAAATCTACATCTCACAAATCAAAGGTGTAGTAGGCTGCGCAGTGTCACCCAGATATGTTCACTTCCTGATCCGGAAACCCAAGAATATGTTGCTTTACATTGCAAAAGGGACTTTACAAATGCAATTAAGTTAATTATCTTGAGATGGAGGGATTATTCTGGATTATCTGGGTAAGGCCAGTGTAATCATAAAAGAAAGAAGGAAATGTGACAATGGAAGCAAAGGCCAGACTTATTCAGGGCCATAAAGAAGGAAACCTGGCAGCCTCCAATAGCTGCAAAAGCCAAGGAAACAGGTTTTCCCATTCCAGAAGGAATGCATCCCTGTGACATATTTCAAATAGCTGACTTTCAGAAAACTGTTAAATAAGATATTTGTGTTGCTTTAAGCCACTAAATTTGTGATACTTTTTTACAATCGCAACAGAAAACCAATACAGAATGGAACGATAAATTATTAACTTTAAACACACTAGGTTGAATATTGTTCTAAAATAATACCTTTAAAAAGGTATTTTTTCCATGAATTAATAAACGCACAATAATCAAGGTGACCTATACTATTCATATGTTATTTGTTTTATAATTTTGCTTATGTAACAATTAAATGGAAACAAAGATTTTAAAATATCAGAAATTTTATAAATGTTTTTAGGTGGCATTTTCTTTTCTTTATTTTTAAGAGCATTTTATTCAAAATATTTTCATTTTGTAGTAGTGACTAAGCAAAATATGAGCAATGGTGAAACTCTAGAGTTCATCACTCTTATCTGTTAATTAAAAAATAATTGCAAACAAACTGAAACTGAAATCACCAAGGTTTTATGTTAAAAAATAACAACATTAACAGATTATTGTAATTCCGGAAACCTTTTCACTAATTAGTTTCTCCGGATATACAGACAAAAAGGGATGTGTGACTTTTCTCTAAGCTCACCAAATTGCTCATAGAGTAATAACTTCTCATTTGTAGTCTAGGGCTCCATTCAGTGCACCATTTGTCATATCTGACACGAGGATATGAAATCTAATAGCTTTACACAAGGAACTGAAAGTCATGGGGAAACTCCATTCACCAACAGTCTACTGTGGAGCCAAAGTCTGTAAAATTCCTTAATTTGCTCATATTCACAATTGGATTACACTGGAAAATCGACCAAGATTTTATTTTCTAATTTATAGCTCACACTTTGCTACATGTTATATTTGACCATTTCCTTACTGTATGAGACAATATTCA
Organism: Cebus imitator; assembly: GCF_001604975.1. NCBI lineage: Eukaryota > Metazoa > Chordata > Mammalia > Primates > Cebidae > Cebus > Cebus imitator. The sequence goes on from NW_016107866.1 coordinate 192,547, forward strand.
CACAAGATTTTACAGTGATACATGGAATTGATTTCAAAGTAGGTAATCTACATACAGTGAATGACAAAGATTTACCAGTGATTTTCATACGTTTATGTTTACGGCTGCTCCTGCTTTAGCTTAACAATTGGTTCCAAACTTGATCAAATGTTAAACAGGAAGGAAAAAATGAAAAGAATTATCTAAATAATTCAAAACCACTTAGATGTAATATATAAAATTGTGTGGATGATAGCTAAGTAAAATTATGTTCTTAGAAGATTATTATGGCCTGAGATATACTCTGTGACTTACATGTATCAAGTTCTCACAGGAAAGATTTGTATCAAACATTACAGTGTAGTAACGTTAAAGACTGGACCTGTGCAATGGACCATGGAATTGCATCCAAAAAATAAATGAGGCAATTTTTAGACAAGTATAAGCCAATATTTACTTTAATTTGAAATGTTCAAATATATGAAATTACAAAAAGCTTTAGAGTCAAAGAGGTGTGGGTTTAACCACTTGTAAGTTGTGTGAGTTTCTGCAAATTATTTAACCTCTGGCTATCACTCCTATCTCATTTTATCATGATGCCTACAAAAGACACAGACCTCATAAGAGCAGGACTTTTGTCTGTGTTGTTCAGCTCTCCATTTGCAGTGGCTAGCACAGCAAAATTAGTAAGTCCTTATTTAAATATTGTTGAATAAATGAATAAACTAGTGATTAGCACATAGATCACTTAAAGATAGTCATTAATATTAGGTTTATAACTTCCTTAATTTTCCCTTATTAAGTTGCACTCTATCTTCAAAAGTATCTGACATCAGAGATAAGCACTTGAATTACCATGAAATTTGTCTCTATTCCTACATTGCTTTGTGTGTGAATACAAAGGATGTGTATGTGCTTATATGTATTAAAGTATCATGAGGTGCTGTCATCTGTTAGCTGTGACATTTTGAAAGATTTAACACCACAGCCTTTCTCTACACCTTCACAGTTTTCTCCATTCTCCCAGGGGTTGGAGAGATGATATTTATAAATTACACCCACCTTCCATCTTCACAATTTAATATATGGCCACACTGAAACCCAAAAGAAGATAGGAAAAGGATTATGCCTCTGTGCCCTGGAGGAAAAAGAACACTGCTTGGTGAACAACAAGATATTCTCTATCACAGTCTGCCCTTATGATCACCAATTACCTATTCATTTTTACTCCCACACATACTCACACAAAACTCGCTTCTTTCCCAAGTAAAAAGATATAAAGCCCCATCTAGTCAAGGCATTGAGAAAAATTCCAGAATATGACATGCCATTCTTCCTAAGAGGTCATGCAGTAGAGATGTACTTTTGTAAGGTCTAATGACATCTTAAGTAGGAGATAAATTATCTCTTTCCCCTGACACACAGTATTAAATAGTGGAACAGGAATAGAAAAATTGCAATAAACACTCCTACTCAGAAAGGAGAAGAGGAAACCCAAAGTAGTCCCTGGTCTCTATCAATTCTGATATTCTGCTAGGCCGATGATATAATTTGGATGCACAGCTCTCATGGTTTTTTTTTTGAAATGTAACCTCCAGTGTGTGAGGTGGCCAGTGGGAGTTGTTTGGATCATGAGGACAGATCCTTCATGAATGGCCTGCTGCCATCTCCATGGTAATGAGTGAGTTCTTGCTCTGGTTGTTCACCAGAAAGCGGGTTGTTTAAAGGAGGCTGGTACTTCCTCCTCTCTCATGTGACATGTCTGCTCCCCATTCACCTTCTACCATGAATAAAATCCTTTTGAGAACCTCACCAGAAGCAGATACTAGTGCCATGCTTCTTGTACAGTCTGCAGAACCTGGAGCCAAAATCAACTTCTTTCCTTTATAAATTATCCACTCTCAAAACAGACTAATACATCAGACACTTCACAGTTTCCTCCCCGGGGGCTATTGAGAGTTCTTTGATTATTTTACAGTTCTGATATCTGAGAGTCTCTTCCTTGCCCATTATCCTCCACCGACATGTTGTAATAGGTGTTAGGGGATATACTCACCTGAGAGTATCCCAGTATTCACAGCTAGTTTTCTATTTAAACAAGTTTGGGGGTTTGGGAGTTTTACTGAATTTCAAACAATTCAAGATATTTGCTCTGGGCTTCTATGTGTGTGTGTGTGTGCATGCACGCCTGAGTGTGTGCTTTTGTACATGTTACAATTTCCTCAACTATTTGTAATTAGCTTCTGATATATTTAAATGCATTTGCATGTGCCAGTAACTGCACCTAGATTTTTTCCTTAACATGATTGTCTTTGCTTTCTCTCTCTGATTCCTTGCCCTGATGTTGTTTCTTTCATTTAATGGGTCAATTTGAAGGAATTGCGTATGGTACTTGAGGGGAATATCATACCTACGGCTGGTCTTTCCTATATTGCAGAATGTTTTTCTTATTCTTTGCTATTGTAGACTGCCAACAGCAAATTTCTTTGTTCCATGAAGAAGTTCTGTGTGATATTGTAGCTCAAAACTTCTTTCATTTTATATTCTTGCTACTTAAGTTTCAGTAGCAGTTGGCCTTTTCAAGCCTGAAAGATATCTGTTCTATCAACGCTTACTAATAGCTTTGATCTCTGAAAACCAGGGAATTTTGCTTAAACATACCTATTTCATGAAATACATTGCCAAAAACAGAAAGTAACAGCTACACATCACCATTTGACTTCTGTATTTCCAACAACTGTCCCGTGTGCTGTAGGGTCAGTGTGCTGGGTTCAGCAAACTCAATGTTTTGCACCCCATCATGTGGATCTCCTTCTTTATAACTTACCATATCAGTGTCTTCATGGTTCGAATTTACAAATCTGTATTAGTCAAGGCAATATCATAAAATATAATTTCAAAATCTCAGTGTCAAAACACAAAGTTTATTTCTTGTGCAGATAAAGTCGAATCTGTGGAAAGGAAGGTGAACAGGGCTTACTCAGTTACCCTTGTTCTTCTCCTACTGTGAGGCTTCCCTGCTCTATATTTTTGGGGTTTTCTTTAATAGCAGAATATTGTGAGAGGAGAGAGAAGGGAGGATCATGAAGAAGATTATTATGGCCAAGTCTACAGAGATTTACGTTACCTACTCCCACACTGCAATAGTCAAAGACTACCTAGATGCACCTAACTGCAAAGTAAGCTGAGAAAGTTGATTTAGCTGTGTACTCAGAAAATGGAAACTGGCTTTGAAGATAACTAGCTATTTTCTGCCACCACAGCATATGTGTAATATGCATTTCTTTACTGCTTAAAGCTATTTGAGGTCTGACAAGATGGGGCACTATGATAAGCTGTGACCATATGGCTCTCAGTTTAATAACAATTTTTCAAAGTCTGTAGAATAAAAATATAGTCATTATCAGAGTAAAGAAAAACTGTTAAAATATCAAATTTCAGCTCTAAATTCTAACCAGCAAATGGAATATAAAAAGTTATATTCTTACTTTGTTTTAAATTTCACTCTGAAACAATTTATTGCTGTTAATTCTGGAATATACTTTGCTGTTGACAATCTATGATAGCAATGAATAAGAAAAACATTGACTTTTGTGCTGTTGGCTTGATCTGTGATAATTTGATTTAGGAGTTTCTTTAAGAAACATCTTTTGGTGGTGGCTAATTTTTGCAAGGAAAAATACCTTAACATTAATGACACTAATGTTTCCCATCTCAATGTCCTATAGAAAGTGTTCCACCTAATAAGTTAATTTATTCTGCAATTTCAAGATGTGGTTCTCTAGTTCCATTTTACCCTGAAAGCTCTTTAATATCATTTATACCGAAAGGCTGACAATCTTAGAGATTTCCTTGTATGACTGACATGTCCTTTGGTAAAATCGAACCTTAAAATTTCTTAAGCCCCAATGTTTAAGTTCCACAATGTGGGCCTAAACAACAAATTTTATATACATGCTTATGTATTTGAAAGAATACTCCTGTTTTTTAAATAAAGAAAATAAAATTTTAGGACATCTTTGCTGTTACTGCTGACTACTTTTGGTTACAGTTCAGATGATATTCAATATGAAGGAAAAGATGAGCAAGAGCTGAAATTTTCAAAACAAAACTGTCAAGTCTCCAATATAAGTCCGGCATAAAATAAGTAGATTTATTGTATTAAGTCATAAAAATTGTTACCTGCTTTCACTTATTAAGGAGCAATTGGTATTAGACTTGTCCTCTCACTGTACCCAACTGTAAAAGTTTTTCTAAACATATAATAGTTTTCAATTATTGTGCAATAATCATTGCCTAACTGTGTTCCATAAAAGAAGAAAGTATATGAGAGAAACCTACAAATGTGAATTATCTGCTGTGAAGCAATTACTTATTCTGACATGGAGGGGGAGCCTAGAAAGTCTTGATGAGGTAAAAAACAGAGATCTAAGTATATGAAAGCTAAGAAGACTGAAATTTGCAAAGCAGAGTACTGGAGACAAAAGAATTATAACTGAGAAAAGGCTTCAGAAATTTGCAGGGAGTCTCTTGTGAGTCTTCCCTTAAGTAATAATCTGGACAAAGATATGGTAAAACTGGATGAGGTCAAAGTAAGAACTGTTGTCAGGAGACTACAAACTAAACAATTCTCTAAGTTTATGTGAGCACAGGAGATGTTCAGATTTTCACCAGCCAAAGTGGAGAGATATGTTGAATACTTGGAGATATTAATAAAAACTCAAGAAGATCATGCTTTAGTAGGAGATGTCAATTAGTCTATGGTGAAATCTATTTTGACTTACCCGAATAAACCGATCTAAAAGTAACTACCTGTAAAACTAACTTATAAATTATTTAAAAGAAGGAGAACTCTAACTCACAGCTTGCTAAGAAAAATAAACATAAACATGACAGACAATAGACTGGAAACTTAGCTAGACAGTCACACCTAAATTTAGGGATTATTTGTGTTGACTGAATTTATTAGACGTAGGTCTTATACCCATATTTTTCATTTCACTTTTAATTGGTGCTTGGCTCTTCTAAAATTTAGTATTTCATGGTTATAATGTGGCAAATTAAATCAATTGTAATGTTTACAGTCTAAACCATAATAAAATATAAAACTATATATGCTTTTGATCAGATATATTTCTCAGGAAAAAAGTTTGTGAATTTATTAGTTAAAAGTCATTTTTCCTATTGATAAATTCCAAGTTATATATTTCTGTATTAAATACATTTTTGGCATGGGAAATTACCATGTATTTTAAAAGGAAAAAACTAATAAAGAAAAAGTAATTTTAAATAGTAATTAAGTTATAATATTAGCAGTCAGAGGTCAGCAAATGAATACCCCTAGTCTACAACAGGCCCACTGCCTATTTTCATAAATAAAATTTTATTGGAGCACAGCCATACCCATGACTTTACTTATTGTCTATGGCTGTTTTCTCACTATAATGGCTGGCATGAGAGATTGTAGTAAAGCTCAAAAAGCCTAAACTATTTGCTATTTTGAGCTCTACAGAAAAGTCTGCTGAACCCTTTTCTAGATTACCATAAAAACTTCAAAAATTGATTGTTTATTTTTTCATGCTACATATTTATTTACTGTTCACTTATTCTTAGACCATGTTTATGTACTGCATGAAAATGGCATAACAATTTAAAATTTTAAGTAAAATATGAAAAATTATAAAGATTCTTTATTAAATAAACAAGAAAATGAGTGGTAACATGAAGTTTTTTCATGTTTCTTAAATACAAAGAGACAATCAAACCACAATGAAGGAATTTCAATTAGTCATTCAGTTCTAGAACCAGTAATAAATAAGGTTGTTATATTTTACATTTAAGGTAATAGCAATATAAAAATAATAATTAAGCAAATTTCAAATTTGTCTTTATAGTTTCAAGTAATGGAAAGTCAAAGAAAAGGTGGCACTACTGTAACATCTGACATTGCCTTAAGAACATATCACATATCAAAACATTAAGTTGAACTTATTCTTCTTAGCATGTGAAGAATTCAGTGTGCTCACTAAGTGAAACCAGTTTCATAGAAACTGAAAACATTTTCATTTTTATGAAGATTAGAGTATACTTCAAATTAAAAGTATTATAGATTAAAGAAACTATATATTATAATACATCAATTATTTTGTAATCAGAAAATTATATATGACATGGAGGTTTGTGTAGAATTATTATGACTTTATTTTCATTTTCCTTATACTTAAAGTAATACTTAAAACACATATGGGACCAACATCATCCTGATACCAAAACCCGGCAGAGACTCAACAAAAAAAGAAAATTTCAGGCCAATATTCATGATGAACAGAGATGCAAAAATCTTCAATAAAATAACAGGCAAACCGACTGCAACAGCACATCAAAAAGCTTACACATCACAATCAAGTAGGCTTCATCCCGGGGATGCAAGGCTGGTTCACTCTACATAAGTCTATAAATGTAATCCACCACATAAACAGAACCAAAGACAAAGACCACATGATTATCTCAATAGGTGCAGAGAAGGCCTTCGACAAAATTCAACAGCTATGCTAAAAACTCTCAATAATCTATGTATTGATGAAATGTCTCTCAAAAATAATAAGAGCTATTTATGACAAACCCACAGTCAATAGCACAGTGAATGGGCAAAATCCGGAAGCATTCCCTTTGAAATCTGGCACTAGACAAGGATGTCCTCTGTCACTACTACTAATCAATATAATATTAGAAGTTTTAGCCAGAGCAATCAGGCAAGAAAAAGAAATAAAAGAAAAAGAAATAAATCAATTAGGAAAGGAGGAAGTCAAACTGTCTCTATTTGCAGACGACATGATTGTATATTTAGAAGACCCCATCGTCTCAGCCCAAAATCTCCTTAAGCTGATAAGCAACATCAGCAGTCTCCTGATACAAAATTAATGTGCAGAAATCACAAGCATTTCTATACACCAATAACAGACTAACAGAGAGCCAAATCAAGAGTGAACTCCCATTCACAATTGCTACAAAGAGAATAAAATATCTAGGAATACAACTAACGAAGGATGTAAAGGACATCTTTAAGGACAACTACAAACCACTGCTCAAGGAAATAAGAGAGGACACAAACAGATGAAAAAACTTCCCATGCTCATGATTAGGAAGAATCAATATTGTGAAAACGGCCATACTGCCCAAAGTAATTTATAGATTCAATGCTATCCCCATCAAGCTACCAATGACCTTCTTCACTGAACTGGAAGAAACCACCTTAAACTTCATATGGAACCAAAAGAGAGCCCACATAGGCAAGACAATCATAATCAAAAAGAGCAAAGCTGGAGGCATCATGCTACCTGATTTCAAACTATACTATAAGGCTACAGTAATCAAAACAGCATGGTACTCGTACCGAAACAGATATATAGACCAATGGAACAGAACGGAAGCCTTGCAGGAAATGTCACACATCTACAACCATCTGATTTTTGACAAATCTGACAAAAACAAGCAACAGGTAAAGGATTCCCTGTTTAATAAATGGTGTTGGCAAAACTGGCTAGCCATGTGCAGAAAGCAGAAACTGGACCCCTTTCTGACATCTTAAACTAAAATTAACTCCAGGTGGATTAAAGACTTAAACATAAGACCTAACACTATAAATACCCTAGAAGAAAATCTAGGCAAAGCCATTCAGGAGATAGGCATAGGCAAGGACTTCATGACTAAAATTCTGAAAGCATTGGCAACAAAAGCCAAAATAGACAAATAGGATCCAATTAAACTCCAGAGCTTCTGTACAGCAAAGGAAACAATCATTAGAGTGAACCAGCAACCAACAGAATGAGAAAAGATTTTTGAAATCTACCCATCTGACAAAGGGCTAATATCCAGAATCTAAAAAGAACTAAAACAGATTTACAAGAAAAAAACAAACAAACCCATTCAAAAGTGGGCGAAGGATATGAACAGACACTTTTCTAAAGAAGACATATATAAAGCCAACAAACATGAAAAAAGCTCATCATCACTGGTCATTAGAGAAATGCAAATCAAAACCACATTGAGATACCATCTCATGCCAGTTAGAATGCCGATTATTAAAAAATCAGGAGATAACAGATGCTGGAGAGGATGTGGAGAAACAGGAACACTTTTACACCGTTGGTGGAGTGTAAATTAGTTCAGCCATTGTGGAAGACAGTGTGGTAATTCCTCCAGGATCTAGAAATAGATATTCCATTTGACCCAGCAATCCCATTACTAGGCATATACCCAAAGGATTACAAATTGTTCTATTATAAAGACACATGCACACATGTGCTCATTGTGGCACTGTTTACAATAGCAAAGACATGGAACCAACCCAAATGTCCATCGATGATAGACTGGACAAGGAAAATGTGGCACATGTACACCATGGAATACTATGCCACCATAAAAAACAGTGAGTTAATGTCCTTTGTAGGGACATGGATGAACAGGGAAACCATCATTCTCAGCAAACTGACACAAGAACAGAAGATCAAACGCAGCACGTTCTTCCTCACAGGCAGGTGCTGAACAACCAGAACACATGGGCACAGGGAGGGGAGCATCAAACACTGGGGTCTGTTGGTGGGGGCTAGGGGAGGGACAGTGGGGGATGGGGAGGCTGGGGAGAGATAACATGGGAAAAATGCCATATATAGGTAATGGGGGGATAGAGGCAGCAAATCACCTTACCATGTATGTACCTATGCAACAATCCTGCATGATCTGCATATGTATCCCAGAACCTAAAGTACAATTAAAAGATAATAATAAATATAAAAAACACTTTAAAGTGAAGTATATATGACTTGAAAAGAAATTATACTGACTTTGCAAAAGGTAGAAAGCGTTATTTCCTCATTGTTGTCCTATAAGCAAAGGTGAGGATCCAGTCCTGTCTTATATTGACCCTACCTGCCAAGGCCTGTCTCATGGTTCCTAATATTCCCAGTTGTGTTTACCTAAGAGCCCAGCCACATAGTTTCTCTCTGAGACAGAGAACAAGTTAAAGGCAGATTCATGTAAATAAAACAATTGGACTTTCAAATACTTTTGCAGGGGTGAAAGCAGTGTGGCACTAGGCTTGGGGGTAGCAATGGTTTTAAGCTTGCATAATCACAAATTTAAGTCTCACTAAAAAGTACAGATTAACATAAATTTCCTTGGAGAAATAGTTAAATGTTTTTAAACTCATATAAATAACACCTTTCAACAAAAGTGTATAAAATTCTCTCTGTTGCTATTAAAATAAATAAGTGATCAAAGGTTATAAAGTTTTAGTTAAGAAGAATAAATCTTGGAGCTCTATTGTACAGACTGGTGGCTGTAGTTAGTAATCACGTGCTGAATACTTGAAAAACGGCAAGAGAGTATTCTTAAATGTTTTCACCACACACAAAAATAAATAAATAAATAAACATGCAAGGTGGCAGATACGCTAATTCGTTTTTAATTATTCCACAATGTATGCATGTAAATATTGTAGGCCATGTTAAACACCATGCTGTACAATGTAAATATGTATTGTTTTCATGTGTCAATTATACCTTAATAAAGTTGGAGGAAAGTTTTTCAAAAGCTCTCAATACTTTAAAATTAATTAATTTTCCACTGCTGAAAATGAATACTGTGGGTACTCCACATGTTTAATTCAGTAACTAATGATTCTTGCTATTAATCTATCAGCTGAACAAATGGATATAAATCAGCTAATAATCCACATAAATCTTACTACCTACAATAAAGTATTATATATTAGTGGACTTATTGAAGCGATTAGTTTTTTTAATATTAGCATTTCTAGCACTGTTAAAAAGGGTATTCTAGAAAGTCAACTATAATTTGCACACACCATCTTATATTGGTGTAATTATTTTAAAAAGGCATATTGGTATTTGACTCAAATCTATGACTTAATATGACTCAGATGCTGTGTTTTTATTAATACAAATTTAGGAATGATTGTTCATAAGTAATTATTGCTTCCAATAAATGCCCAAAAATCCCACTGATGAATATGCTGGGATTAATGGTTATAAACAAGTTTATTTCTCAACACATTAGTATTTTTTAAAATGAACAGAAAGGCTGGGTGCAGTGGTTCACGCCTGTAATCCCAGCACTTTGGGAGGCTGAAGTGGGTGAATCACCTGACGTCAGGAGCTTGAGACCAGGCTGGCCAACATGGTAAAACCTCTTTTCTACAAAAATACAAAAATTAGCCAGGCATGATGGCAGGTGCCTGTAATCCTAGCTACTAGGGAGGCTGAGGTGGGAGAATTGCTTGAACCTGGGAGACGGAGGTTGCAGTGAGCAGAGATCGTGCCATAGCACTCCATCTTGGATGACAGAGCTAGGCTTCAAAATAAAATAAACGGAATCATTAGAAAAATTATTACATAAATTCCAAGCAAAGTATTCACTTATTAGAAGACCACAGACTACTGGAACATTGATGTGATTTGCTGATAGTAAGGGAATTTCATAGAAATGTATACACATACACACATAAGGGGAATTCACATAGACATGCATTCCCTTAGATGCTAGGAAAGAGAACAGAATCAATACTTGCTCTAAAATTGAATTTCACATTAAATCAAATATCACTTATCACTTTTAAGATACAGTCAGATAATTTTAAGCAATGTGTAATAGTAATGGTTTGAGTTGGCATATAATTTTCTCAAAGAAATCTTTTTCAAGTACTATATTTGCGTATTTTTCCTAACACCATTTTAAAGTATATCAGGTCAAAATCTGTTTCAGAGAGTAATATTATACCAAAAATTTCTAGGTAAAAAAAATGCTTTTAGACGTTAAAAATGGTCCATTTTACAAGAATACAACAACAGTCAAGACAGGGGAAAAAACCTTTAACTTTTATTGCAGTGGGATTTAACTTGCACTATTTGTTATTGAGAACACAGAATGCATGTTCACTTACCCAGGCCCTTTTCAGTTCTAAAGAAATGTAAAAAGATAATAAAAGTCTTGGAAAAACTAGCCTTTTTTTGTGTGTATGGGTGAGTTGCTTAGTCCTGTGTGTCACTGTTGTTCTCATATTGACATGGTAATGACAATAGATAAAAAAA
>NW_016107866.1:203793-232663 GCF_001604975.1 Cebus imitator
TTCTTCTCACCTATACTGGCCACCCAAAAGAAAGATGATCTAGACAGAAGCTTTATAGAGACCAAATCAAAGGTAAAGACAGTAAAATTGCAGAGGAAGAAATAAGGATGGTACAATTATAGAGGAAGAGATAGATATTTGTGGCATATTAAAGTTTAATTAAGAGAATTCAAAATATGAAGGTAGCTGCTAATCATAGAACACATTCAATTTAGAACTAAATGAAATCAGAGTTCATATTATCTAACCCCTTACACACATAAAGATGAGAAAAATGAGGAAGAAGTTAGCTAGAGAAACTTGAAAAGTATAACTTTGCTACTTAGATTTAGAACAAAAATATCTATGAAATTGAATGTATGGTGAAGGTTCTAGACCTGGACCTTAGGAATATCAATGTCAACTTTAATTTTCTAGTTACCTGAAAATATTACACCTGAAAATATATTAGAGATAGCATTAATCATTACAGAAAGAATACTATACTAAAAATATTTTTTGGTTTCCACTCAGCCATTAACCAGTTGAGGTGATCTTGCCTAATCCCAGTAGAGTCCATCTCTTTTCATATGAAATAAAAATCTGACGAACATAAAAGTCTATAAATTGTATGACATAAATTTAATTCATATATTTAATAAGATTGTACAAATAAAAGTATTCATTCTATAAATGTCCACTGTGTACTTTCTCCACAAGTAACTTTCCAATAAGCACTTCATTTTTCTAATAACTTATGCCTTCACAAGTGTTAGTACCAATAAACGATATATCTAAGATGATAGATTTGGGTTATATTTTAATTAAAATAATCCACAATAGAAAAATCAATATTCTATAATCCTCACATGTAAGTAAATAATGTACAGATATTTTTTAAAATAGGAAATAGATTGTCTTACATACAAGCAGAATGTTTTTCAATGACTAAACAAAACGAGAATAATCCTTTATGTGCTAAATGGTAAAATGGCATGGGCACTGGGAGATTTTTCTGTTTGTTTGGGCTGCCATAACAAAATATCATAAATTGTGTGGCTTATAAACAACAGAAATTTATTTCTCTCAGTTCTGGAGGTAGGAAGTCCTAGAAAAGTACCAGCAGATCTCCTTAGTTTAATCAGATCAGGAAACCAAATACCCCATGTTCTCACTTATAAGTGGAAACTAAATGATGAGAAAACATGGACACATAGAGGGAAACAACACACACTGGGGCCTTTGCAGGGTGGATGTTAGGAGGAGGGAGAGGATCAGGAAACACAATTAACGGATACTAGGCATAATACCTGGATGATGAAATAATCTGTAAACAAACCACATGCCACAGTTTACCTATATAACAAACCTGAGCTTATTCCCCTGAACTTAAAACAAAAGTTAAAAAAAAGTACCCACCCATTCAGTGTTTGGTGACGGCCCTCTTCCTAGTTCATAGACAATCATATTTCTGCTGTGTCCTCAAATGGGAAAAAGAAAGGTATCCAATCTCATTAAGAAAGGCTCCACCTCATGACCTGTTAACCTTTCAAAGGTTCCACCTCCCAATATCATCACTTTGGGGGTTAGGATTCCAACATATAAATTCTGGAGTGATACAAACATTTAATCCATAGTAGCAGAAAACTTTGGTTTTCTCAACACAATAAAGATAATCTCAACATTGTTTTGAAAGCATCAAACTGGCATTCATTTTCCCAATATTTAGCGTTCAGGACTTTGCTATTGAGAATTAAAATATAACTGCTATATTAGTCCTACCAAAACCTTCAAAGACTGTGACTGCATAAAGTACGAAGTATAAAAACCTAAAACACAGAAATTATTTCCTTTTTCCTTTTACTCACATAAACCAACACTACATACACATAAGTCACATAAACCAACACTACATAAAATATATACTTAGATAAGGCATTTTCTGAGCAAGAATATTTTTATAAAACAGGGGAAAAACACCTGTGGATATAATGGAATTGTTTATTCAAAAGTGCTAACAAAAAATACCTAAGCAATAGCATTCCTTATATCCAGAAGAAAAATGCCATTTTCCATATAGTAATTTTATCTGTAATATTTTGGTAATTTTCAGGAAAACACAAAGGTGAAAAGGATGAGGCAAAACATGATCTTGTTGGCAACTGCAAGCTCTTTATTTTATGTTTTTGCATTGCAAAAGCTAAATGTCTGTTCTACACCTCCTCCAAAGCAATATGAGAAATCAAAAAGAACCTTTAACTTGAAGAAATGGAGAACACATGGCTTCAAGAGAGTTAATAACACAGCGTCAGAGCCTGACGTTTGGAGCTCAGCCTCTGGAGTCAGATAGTCTTGAGTTCAAAAAACAATTTTTCCATTTACTACTTTGTGACCTGGGGGAATTAAGTTATTTATTCATAAATGTCTTCATCTACAAATTAAGAAAAAATATAGCTGGGAAGATTAAATGAGATAATGTGGAGAACATGCACTGTATATGCCTTTAAGGGCTTAGTATTATTGTTAATAATAATACTGATATAGGTAAGGAAAATCACCCTGTAAGGAAAATCATCTTGTTACTGGCCAAGCAACAGCAGCAACAAACAAAGCTAACATGTATGCTTTGCTGCCAAGAGTACGATTTTCTTCTGTCTACTCAGATATTCCGGTTTCACAAGAAAAAATAAAGTCAAACTGAAAGAATAAAAATGACTAATGAATGTTGTCACTTTTATATCGATGAACTACCTGGTATTACTAGAATTCATGTGTGATGGAGGAGGTGATATGATGTGGAAATACAGTTCCCTTAAAGCAGTGCACCATCACTTGAATGTGACCTTGATATCTTCAAATAACTTTTTGCCAAGTAATGTTAGAGGAACTGGACTTGTGGGAAAACTGTCGACTGTGCTACCACTGGAGGTTTGTAGGCTGGCTGCAATGTTTACAGTTGTGGTCCTTTTGGAAGTGTTGACGCTAAAGAGGAAATGACAGACCTGACTGTAATAATGTTATGTGTTAACCTGACTGGATTAAGAGATATTAGTAAAATATTAATAATTTTTACTCCAGATAGCTAGTAAAATATTAATTCTTGCTGTGTCTGTGAGTGTTTCTGGAAGAGATTGACATTTAAAACAGAAGACTGAAAAGCAGACCCACATTCACCCTCACCAATGTGGGTGGGCATCATCCAGTCTCTTGAGGGCCCTGGCAGGATAAAAAAAAAAAAAAAGGTAGAGAAAATAATTTTTTTTTTCTTTTTTGTTTTAAAGCTGAGATGTTCATCTTCTCCTGCCCTTAAACAGCTCCAAATTTTGGGGTCTTTAGAGTCTGGAACTTACACCAACACCCCACTCCTCTATCCCCAAATTTTTAGGCCTTCTGGTTTGCACTAAGAGTTACACCATTGGCTCTCCCAGTTCTTAAGTCTGCAGATTTAGATTGAACTATACCATCGGCCTTCTATCTTGTAAACGTTACATTATGGAACTTCTCATCCTCCATTATGTGAGTAAGCCATTTATAGTAAATCACCTCTTATATATCCCACTGGTCCAGTTTCTCTGGAGAACTCTGACTAATACACTGGTTGTATGCCAAAAATTTAAGATTCTGAAATGCAGAAGGGAGCCAGTACCCTGAAAATCTGGAAGTCTAGCAATCTGAATGGGGAGTGAATATGAATACAGAAGAGAATATCTAAGATACTTAAAATTTCTAAGATTTGCCTGCTCAGAAACTGAATCCCAATCCCCTTAGCGTGACCTGTACTTAAGGCTCCCTGTATTCTAATATTGCATATCTTTTCAAGTTTTGTTTTCTTTACTTTGCCTGTATTACAGGCACCTGAGCCAAATTCAGTCCTTATCTATGCATCTTATGTTCTCTCTGTCATCAGAAACTGCCTTTTCCCAACGCTGTATGGTCAAATCCTGTCCAAGAATTAAAACTTAGATTAACTTTCATCGTTTCTATGATCTCTCTTTCTTCCTATTTTCTTGCTTCTCTGTGCCTGTGTCCTCAGGGTTTCGGAAAAACTGTAGCAGATACTTCTTTTCCCAGGTGACCCCGAAGTTATCTGGCAGGAAAAATTTATGTCATTCTTTAATTCCATCTCCCCAACCTTTCTTATGATATTTTATACCTTTTATTTGTTAAACTCCTTGAAGTCCATTTTTAAAGCATATAAATTGATACACTGACAGGTAAGAGAAAGGAAAGATAACTTATTTGGAGAGATCAAAAATGCTCCACGGAGTAGCTGGATTTTGACCTGGCAGTAAACAATGAGGATAATTTGTACTAATGGAAAAGAAAGAGAAGGTTGGTCCAAGTGACAAGAACAGTCAGTAAAGCAAATAAGTAAGGCCAAGTGGGAACAAGAAAATAGTTCAAGAAACATGGAGCATCAGCTGGAGAGCTGTGAGATATAACATTGAAATAGGAACTTAAGGCTAAATCTTGCTCTTCAATAACAGGGCTATGCATTTGGTTCATCTTTGTTTGTCCACTCCTTTGCAGACTATTACTTAGGGTTTCTTGTCTACTCTCTCAGCACCTATTTTTCTATAATTCTTCCCTTTTTTGGTACATTCAAAGCATTTCTCCTGCCTCAAGAGAGATCTAATCTAAGCATCTAATCTCAGGATCTAACTGCTTAGATCCATCTAAGAGTGATTTTCTAAAACACAAATCTGATTACACCCTTCTGTATCAAAATCATTATTCGTTGTTTAACGTTTCATTATATCAATTTAAATCCAAAGTCCTAAGCAGGATTGCACATTATGTTATTAGTTCATACATGATTTTCCAGCTTTTGTGGGGTTTTCCAAACTACTTTCTTTAGATACTTTGTTTTTGAACAGTTTCTTCAAACTTCCCTAACATATTTACAATGTACATCGTATTGATTGTTTGAAATTTAATTATTGCTTTTTTTATTTATAAAGGATTTCCTGACACTTTTAAACAATTAATCCAAAAGGCATTAAGTGCTCTGATCTCTCTGCCTTGAACATCCTGCATATCCATCTGTTATTAAACTGTTAACACATTTTAGCACTTGTTTACTTATGTTTGTGTCTTCCATATAACAATACATTGTTTGATGTAGTGTTTATTTTTGATGTTCTAACACAGCACAGTGAAAAGTTTCGATACAATAGTAAATATTTGTAGAATAAAAAATAATTCATAAAGTTAACATAATATGAACTGAGCTTGAGGGAGATTTCTTTAGCAGGAGAAACTGGAGGCTGGGAGCCCAGTTATAGTAGAAAGTCTGGGTGAGTTAAATTGACTAACTATTCCATATGTTATTTTCAGAAGCTGGTCAGCATTATTAAATAATGAGGAAATAAGAGGAAAGGAAATTTTGGAAGATTAAGTGACTTGCTATGGGTCTCATGAATTGACATTAAAATACTTATTTCTTACAGCTAATTCTTCTCAAGGGCAATGAAAAAAACATTCCAAAAGCCATTTGAAAAAGATCATGTGCTTTCACTTTTATATACATGAGTATAAAAATTTAACATTTTATTGGCATTTATATATGGGGGATAGGCAATTTCTTTCAAGGTTCATCAATCTCACAAAGTGCACAGGTTAGGTCAAACGAACATTATTAAACTTAATAATGCAAATGACAGCACTTAGAGTTTGAGCATTTGGGCATGTAACCATAAGGATGATATGCCAAACTCCTTCTTGCTACCTGATGAAAAATACCCATTCATACAGAATGAATACTGAAATGATTTTAACCTTTTAAAATATCTCACATTCAAATAGGGGCCCACCATTACAAATCAGTGGAAATACTGGAGTTTATTTTTTTTTTTAATCAGATATATACCAGTGTGATGCTCAAGTGAAATACTAAAAGCTTGATGACAGATTCATAAATGGCTTTTGAGTGGAATATAACCAAGGTAGCAATTGATAACATTACCAATAGTGTATTCACTCAGTCAATACAGAATATTTGAAAACATATCACTGCTATTTTCCCAGACATTTAAGAGGATTTTCTAAGTGTGAACTAGAAAAATATTAGACCATGTGCTATTTGCTCTAACTAAATGGAGTTGAATTGGCCAAACATATCCCTACTGGATTTCGGAATTGCTACTACAAATGGGGCATTGTTGGTTTTTATAGCTCACTTTAATTTTAAAAAAAACTAGTTTTTCCTAAAATAGATGATGATACAATATTAAATAAAACATTTTCTGTTCTATAGAAGCTTACATTTAGAGAAGGTAAGTATGATGTAACACAGTAAACAGAAAATGCAGCTAATTTTCTGGTGTAATCAACTGAAATGTAAAAAAAATTTCTGTTGAAACTATTAAGTCTTCTCTATTATGATTAGGTTTTATTAAAACAATAGACCTCTGAAAGACATAAACAAAAGATATATTTTTGGTAATATCAAGAGAAAAATCAAACAAGTAAATATTTTGAGTGTTTTGTTCAAGGCTCATGAAATTATATCCAATCGCATTTGACTAGATTTAGAATTGTAATAATCATCATCATAATGATAGTACAGAAAGAAATGACAAAAAACTTGGCTCACTTAACAGTGTCACAGTTGAGTGCCACAATATGATAAGCCCTTATTCTGAGTGGACAGCCCACAATCCTTCCTTTTCTCCTAGTCACATAGCAGTATTAAGAGTCTCAAGTGAAATGTACAGAGGAAAAAATGCATCATATTATTTTGTTCCTATGGTTGTTCCCTGATTTTTACACTTGCAGGGGTCCTTTCAATGTGTAGCAGATACTTCTTCGGCCTTTGTTCTTTGTTTACTTTCATTGTGTAATTGACATGCTGGGTTTGATTAAATGTTTCTATAATAGATAATAAAGATTAATTTTCAACTCTCCAGATCTGTTGTGTAGAGAAAACCCCAAATTTCTATGTATAAATAGAGTATGATACCTTCTATATCGTCGCCCTCATGACTTCAAATAAACTGCAATATCTCAAAAGAATAAAATTTTTGCAGCCTCAGGATTCCTGAAAAACTGTAGCAGATACTTCTTTTCCCAGGTTTAGTCCTCCATTGCTTCTTCCTTGCTGTGCCATGAGCTCAGGGAATTGACTTCTCCTCAGCCTTACCTTGATTAATCACAGCCAATCATGGTTGTCTTGTTCCCATTGCTAATTCATTGGTTTAGTCATGGTATGTCACATACTTCTAGCCAATGACATTTGAAGGTAGGTCTATTGCAGAGTTTCTCATAGATTTTCCTTGCACTTAAATGGAATTCAATATAAGACAATTCCTTTGAACTCTGAACACAGTGATGAAGTGATGTTAGAATTATGAGAGACAATAATTTTGCTCATGATGTACAATCAATGTCTTGGTCTCATCTTTTTATTTCTGAAGTTAACTCTGTTTCAACCTTTTTCCTACATTAACTTTTTTGACTGATCATGCACTTTAAATTTGAGAAAATTTAACTTGATATGAACACAATAAAACTTTGTACATCATACAGAAATTCCTTCACAGATATCAGAATTACTATTCACTTAACTCCTGAATCTTCACAGAATTACATTCTCTTGTCTTAAGGAGAGATCTATGTTTATATAATCTATATTTTGACTATGCAGCTTTTTGCAGGAACATAACTAGAATACAATTCTTAAAATTTGATTGTCTACTTTTACCTTCAATGTGACTTCCTGTAAAACTGAAGTTTTTATATTTAAAGTCAATCCCTTAGATTTATCATGTATTTATTTTTTCTTACTTTACTGTTCAGAAAAGGGGTATAACTGATCACCATATTTTAAATAGATTTAAATAGATAACTGAATTATTCTTCTGCTTACATCAATAAATGATAAACTAGTACAAAATAAATTATTACTATTCCCTATGTATGATTGGTACTTTAAAAAATAGTTATGTTCTAAATATGTGCAGAATCAAATCTAAGAAACCACTCTTCTGCAAACCTCTATAGCCACAATAAAAATTACACAGATCACCTCAACTTTATTAAAATATCTACACAAGAAAGAGGAAATCCTTTTAAGTTGAGGACACTTATAAATTCACTCTAATTTGTAGTGCCTTATATTGTATTCCTATATTGAAAATACATCACAAAGAAAATTCTTCAGGAACTGAAAAACACCTTTAGCAAAAATTTTGATGTCATTATAACACAATAACATTTTTAAAAAGTAAAGTATTGCATTTACTAGAAAGAAGGAATTATACTGGTCACTATAAAACAAACAAATATTAATGTCTCCCAATTAGTTTCATTCAAGTTCCTATGGGAAAATAATATTATAATTCAGACTTTTCTATCTAAATACAAAGTAGTTTCCCTAGTCTTCTTTTAGAATATGCAGTACTCAAGTAAAATTTTGTTTGCTGACTAATTTAGCACATTTTCTAACTTTATTTTACACTTTAAAAACTCTGAATTTGCTGCATTAGATTTTTTTCCTAAATATTCAATTTTAGTTTTTACTTAAGTTGTCATTATAGATCTAATGTTTGAGGGATAATTATTTTTTATTATATATAATATACTGTTTTTTCCTAGTAAAAAACTTTATTTTCTTAGTAAAAATGCATGCTCTCATTTTGTTGAATTTTCAGAGAAGTAATTTTCTGTCTTTAGTTGCATATTATTCTCTGATGCACATGAATGTCTTCACACTTTTAAAAAGCAAATTATGTTCAAAAACATATATAATTGAAATTTTGTTAAATACTTATGCTGCAGGTGAGGTACCAGAGTAAAAGCTACAAGAATTCTCAATAAGTTATTCTCTAATGCCTTTAAAGTAAATATACTACAAATATATTGTAATGTGGAACTTTAAGTTAGGATGAGTAAACTAACATTTAGGAAACAAAACTACTCAACAGTAAAGAGCTGAGATGCAAATCTTTGCTTGAAGATAAAAATTTTAAGTCTTGCGGAAAATGTTTATAAGAAAAGCTAAATAAAAACAGAGACAGATATAACAAAAAATATAAGAATACATTGACTAGAGAATAATAGTTTAGATATCAATTTCATTCAGATTTGTTTACTGTGTGACCAAATTTCAGTGTGTTTTAGCTACAGAATGATTGTATAGCTGGCTAAAATGTACTTATCACATTATTAAAATTTTCATGGCTGGTATCATCCAAATATACAGCCTATGGATAAGATTACTACAAATGTAGTCAACAATCCATGACCATCATCAAAATTTAAAAAGAGAAATAATAACCCCTCATAGTTTTCAGAGAGAGCATTGACCCATCAAAGCCTTGACTTCAGACTTCTAGCCTTCAGAATTGTGAGGCAATATATTTCTGTAGGTTCAAGCCACCCATTTTTTGGTACCTTTTTACAGCAGCCCTAAGAAACTAATATATTATTTCCTGCCAAGTCTCCATCATTAGCTTCCTCATGAATCCACAATTTATTTGATGCTTGCAGAACAAAGAAAAATGCGCAGAAGATGTGAGATATATACGTTTAATCACTTCTCCAATCTTCCCAAGCACATAAACATTTCGTCCATGTTGTAAAGAGCATGTACAAGAGAAAAAAGGAAGCGAAGAAACCACCTTTGCATCTCCAAGGAAGTTGAAAGTTTCTCTTTTATGGTCAGGGCTAGTAACATGGAGAGAGAATGGAGATAGCTTCTCCTTGGTCTTACAATTTGCCAGGATTTGGCAATAAAAATTTTTACTTAAGCAATAAAATTTGAGGGGTGTGTGTGTGTGTGTGTGTGTGTGTGTGTTTTGATTCAGCAGAAATTTTGGTGAAGTACCCAATAAGATTTTCAAGTTGAAAGGATTATTTGCCAATGGTAAACAGAATGAATTAGAGAGGATACAAAGGGAATTTGGCTAACTCTCAAAGCTTTAAAAGAGATTCTAGCAATCTATCCTAAAGTGATTTTATTAGAAATAAAATAGTTTGAGAAACTTAAATGTAAGACTCTCAGCATTTTGATGAGCAAAGTGGGGTGGATATGTGGAAGCGGGCAAATTTATAAGTGAGAAGATTACAGCAAAGGAAAGTAAGGATGGTAAAAATGTTTTAAAAATAGACAAAAACAGGAATAGAAAGCAAAAAGGGAGATGGATACATGAATTCTGCCAGATATGGGCCACATTACTACCTCTAATGTTTTTAGAAAATGACACAAAGAGATAAATACATAATTTCTTACAGTACTTAGAGGATAAAAGTGAATCATTCTTTTTAAAAGAAGCATAAGAATTCCTGATAGGAGGAACCAAAAGACATTTTCTGTGTAGTTCTCTACAAAAATAATACTCTATAATCCGTGAATATCATCCCCACCAAAACCTTAGCAATAATTACAGCAATGAGAAACTGAAGACTAGTTAAATTCAAGAAAAATTTTAAACATATGTCAAATATGAATTTTTTGCAATGTTTGGCAAGGCTTCATAAGCACTATTCTCTCAATGAAGTATTAAGTTGTAGTAGATTGGAGGTGACAGCCCTGATGAAAGAATGGAGCATGACTCACCTGTGTGACAAAGTGATTCATCATACAGCTGAAGTGGATAGAACACTGGCATATGCTTATGAGAGTTGAGATGTTTAACAAGAACATGTGCTGATATATGTAACAAGAATGGTGTCTTGGTAGAAGCCTTTCCAACCACTGCTCAAAAGGTTTCTAAGATAACATTGTTGGCAGGGTAAGAGTCTTTTAAAAAAAAGAGAAATGTGATTCTTTAAGACATAGAGAAACAGAAAATGGAGTCCCAGATGTTCTGCTTCATGACAGTAGTCTGAAAATCAATCAGTCAATCATCCAGTGTACCTTTATGTAAAAGCAAAAAAAGTAATTATCAGGGAAAGCAGCTAATAATGTGACCACAACTTCCTTGAAAAAGAAATACATCAATGAGACCAACATTTTTGTTAGTTTGAATTCTTAACTAATGTTGTAAGTATAAGTATTATCAGATAATAAAACAATCTGGTTTCCTGGTAAGAAAAATTAGACTCTGTACAATTTTATTTATATACCAGATGACTTTATTTCATATAGTAACATTCCTACCAATTAAATATGCTTATTATAGTTTATTTTTGCTATTTTAATGCTCATTATAGGTAGACAAATATGTTTATAAAAATACCTGTATAAGAAAATTGGACGTGTCAAGTAGGTTTCTTCCAGTTGTAACTGAACACCCTATTAAAGTAGCTTAAAGAATAAGTCTTTGTTTTCATACCTAACAGGAAAGGTCTTTCCAGATGAAAACTTCAGGAATTAGTGATGCCCTACCGTTTTCCATCTTTCTGTGTTGCCATACTTAGCATGCCAGTCATGACTTAGTATACTGATGTATGAGGACTCCACAATTTCAGTCATCACATGTAGATGCAACATCATCCAATGGGAACTGAGGATTTTTTTTCTTATCTGTCTGTATAATCTAGTGAGGATAACCTTTCTAAGAAGGAAGCTTTCCATCTCATTTCATTGGCAAAGAATTTGACAAATATCCATACATAAACCAACCAATGGCTAGAGTAATAAGATTTTATGATTGGCTTAGAACATTCATCATTCACTCTAGGGCCTAGTGGTAGGTGAGGATTATAACCACATCTGAGACTGATTACATGGCAGAAGACTACTCAAACAAAATTACTGTGTGTTTCTAGCAAGGAAGAATAATAGCAGAGGTGTCTATTGGGTAGGCAACCAGAGTAGCTGTCACAATGGGTAAAGCCATTCATTTTAATGAGTGAGATAGAATGACATATTGAGATTTCATATGTGTCTGATTTTATTCTGTTCCTACCAGAGGGAAAAAATATTCATCTATTCTTGCTGGCTTGGAAAGACAGAGAAGAAAGTGAATCAGAGGAGGAAATAAATGGATTAACTGTTGTTCTAAGAAAGTAGCTGGGCCATTGGAAAGCATAAACAAGCTCTTTGGTAATTTCTATTTTTGTTGCTGTTGTTTTGCACTAAGGAGACAGGCCTCCTGCTGATGGGAGATCAGACTCTACTAAGAATGGGAAAAATGCACTCACTGTATTTCTTGGGAGTTGTTGAAAAGTTGCTAAAACCCTAAAATTAATCCTGGAAGTTTAGGAGAAAGGACAAGAACGTTGGATATCATTAAAGATTGATTTCTGAGCCTTTTGAATTAGGCTTCTGCAGGATGTAAAAACCTTAAAGACAAATGGTTCCCCTGTATTCTGTTATACATTATAATATTTATTTTCATAGAACTTCTCTCAAAGTTCACTGTAACTCAATGAAACTATATAATTAGGCGGTATATGCTCTTTTTTTTCTATGAACTTAGTAGACTTAGATCTTGTAGAAAAAGATGATACAGATGAGAAAATCAAACTGATAAAAGATTTTTGTTAGTTGTTGGAATACAGATATGAAAAAAAATTAGAACAGCAAAAATTCTAAGAAAGTCACAGTTTTTCGGAGAATGATTGTGAGTACAGGCTGCTAAAGTGAGAAATACTAAAGTATAGTTATTTGATGAGTTCATAGAACTAAGAGTATTCTTAATCTTTAGTTTTTACATAGATAGGTTTCAGGTTGTACAGTTCTGGAGAGAGGATCAATAACTATCACAGGGTTTTCAAAAGACTTGGTAAGACCCCAAAGTTCAAGGTCAAATTAGATGATTAAGTACAAGGTCAAATTAGATGATTAGGTGAGTCTACATTTAATGAAAATGTTACTTCCAAACTCTTGTGTGTGTATGTGTATGTGTTTACATATTGACTATAATGATCTTATTTTTTTGCCTTTGACTTGCTAGGTAGTCTAGCTAATTTGTCCTCCTTAACAAGTTTCAAGAAGCTATTCTGAGCAGGGCATAGAAATACTTGCTTTTCTCTTTTCTTATAAATAGTTGGCTTTCTTTTTCTAGGAATATGATATTAGACTTGACAGAGAAAAAAGAGAATATTTCTGTAAAACACCAAATTTTAATGGAAGGTATAAGTTTATTTATGTGAACATTTTGATCAGAAACTACCCAAAATACCTTGTCTAAAATAATTTCTTGTATAATTCCTTAATTATATAAATTTAATTGCTCTAAAGATGATTTATAAATATGTTGAATATTTATGATTATATGGAAATAAATATATTAATTAGAAATATCCCAGAGATGTATCCTTTTAATCTGATTCTAAGAATTTTTAAAGTTTTTTCTTTAAGTTTCAAAACTTGATTTTCTGCTTTACCAATTCACTGAAATGATAAATGAATATGGTGAATAGAGTTACTTGAAAATACCCAAGAGACATTTCTTTTTGCCTACCTTTGTGAAAGAAGAAATTTAGAATGAATTAGGATTTTATAAGCTGTTTTATAATGAGAAGGAAATGATTCTCATAAAAAGGAAAGAAGTGATCATTTGTAAGCTTGAAATGAAACACTTAGAAAGCTTACCTTTTGTAATGAAAATGTAATCCTTAAATTGACAGTTGATAGATTTTGCAAATATCTTACTGTAAGAAAATTCATCAGAAGAATGACAAAATGATAAAAGAGAATGTTCCACAGGAATATTAGTGAAAACTGAAACTTGTGCTAAAAAAAAAACCATCCTACTGCTGAGAACATCATTAGAGCTATTAACCAACCAGTATGCAATGCCAAACCCACATAGTTGGAGTGATTGATTGGAACTGAGTTTGTACTTTGTGCACTTGGCCAAAAGCACAGAAAAAATAAAAAAAGTGCTATAAAGTACCAAGATCTTTTTTTAGTGCAATAAAATGTAAAATAATATATTTCGAGAAAAACAAAAGTCCTCAAGATGTATAAGAACAGACAATAAGTTAAAGGAAGACATAGACCGGAATAGGGACCAGGGTAGGAGGAAAGGACCAGAGCACCTTACATATTTTATTACCTATTATTGCTTCCATTACAATACCTAATATTAATTGAGTACTCTCTACTAGTCATTATTCTAAATATTGTGCATATATTAATCGTCACTGCACTGCAATTCCACAAAGTGTTAATGCCTTGCTCATTTTACAAACACAGAATCAGAGGCAAAGAACAGATTTAACTTTCCTAGTAGCCTACAGTCAGTAAATGGTAGAACAAGGATGTGATGCCAGTCTAACTGCAGGATTTTTTTTGTTTTACCACTCTTCAATGATGGGCCTGATAACTGCAAAATAATTTTACACAATATAACCTTACTCCAAAAAAAAAAATTATCTTTCCTAATTTAAGAAATGTAGAAAGGGAGCATGAGTATAAGATGGTTTTTTTTTTTTTTGGATTTAACACTCTTTTTTTTAATGCATTTTACGTTTTGGGGTACATGTGAAGAACATGCAAGATTGTTGCATAGGTACACACGTGGCAGTATGATTTGCTGCCTTCCTCCCCTTCACCTATATCTGGCATTAATCCCTATGTTATCCCTCCCCAACTCCCCAACCCCCACTGTCCCTCCCCTATTTCCCCTCAACAGACCCCAGTGTGTAGTGCTCCCCTCCCTGTGTCCATGACAAGATGTTTATTATTGATATACTAAGTTACTTGTAGTTTTTAGATGGTATCTTGTATCATATCCTTCTAAAGGATGTAAAAAATAAGTGTGTATTAGAAATGAACAGATGCATTATAAAATATTAAATTCTTAGGCAAAGTTACAGACCTAAGAATTTGGTAAATTGCATACTTTTTGTAAAGAAACAATAAGATAATTTCTTAGTTACACTAAATGATCAGGGCCCAGTTTCTGAATTAGACCTGCTCAAATCTCAATTTTGCCACACAGAAACTGTGTGGACTTAGATGAGCTGCTTAAGTCTCAATGATCTCATCTGGTCAATGGGAACAAGAAATTAATCTATTTAGTAGAATTACTTTGACAATTGTATATATGTTAATATATGTTGAATCCTTAGCCAAAATACATGACAAATAGTAAGCTATTAAAACAACCAGAACCACAATTAAAAACAATAAAACAGGTACCTATTTCATTTTTCCATTTGTAGTCAAACATGAATGTGCAAATAATTAAAGGTTCAGCAGAGTAGGATAGCAAAATAATGCCCTCCAGCAATTGTCCCCATGCAGGAACATCAAATTGAACAACCACTCATGTAAGAAAACACCTTCACAAGAAGTAAAAATTCAGGTGAGAGATCACAATGCCTAGTTTTAGCACAGTAGTAAAAAGACTTATTAAAGGGGGTAAAAAATAAAAATTGTCACACTGTTTATATCATTCTTCTTCCCAACCCCAGGCAGCCCAGAGAGGAGAAAGAATCTGTGTGCTTGCATGTGGAAGATGGAAGTGAGTGTGAAACTTTGCATTAGAATTCAGTGCTGGCTCCCACCACAGTGGAACACAGCGCTGGGCAGAATTCCACAGCCCTTGATTCCACAGACAAAACATTGAGGCCTATGCCAGACCAGAGGGAAATACACTGCCCTGGCAAAAGAAATCTGAGCTCTAATCTGCTTCACCACTAGCTGACTAAAGTAGCCTATGGCCCTGAAAAAATTTCAGCAGCAACTAAGCAGTGATAACCACAGTCCTTGCGGGAACTCCAGTGCTGCTCTCATCTGAAAGGCTGTGAACTCAGGGTGAAACCCAGTGTGACATCAGCTATGGCAACAATGTGATGATGCCTTTGTCCCCCATCACCCAACTGTAGGCAGTGAAGGAGAATGTAGATTATAGGGGACTTGCCTGGGAACTAGTACCAGCCTTGACATATTAAAACACAGGACTGACTGAGCTGAATCCTGGAAAAGCTGATTATAGGCCATTGCTTCTAGAATCCACCACTCCACAGGATAGACCACAGTCCTAGAAGCTTCCCAAGGGGCTGAATAAAGTAGCCTTAGGCCTCCAATAAGCATCAGTGGCAGTCAGACCATAGCTGAGTAAGCAAAGCATCAATAGTCAGGCCAAGGACTAAAGGTATGACCCAACACTGTGCCAGCTGTGGTGACCACAGCAGTACCTTCATTACCTCTCCCCAAAATGTAGGCAGCTCATCATGGAGAGACACTTCTACTTTGATGAAAGGAGGTAATAGAGTATTTTGCCTGGGAACCTAGGGAATTCTCCCTGATCTTTCTCAACCCCATCTGTACTGGGTATTTAGAAGTCTGCAAGAGAATCACAGTGTAACTGGGTTTAGGGTGCCCTCTAGTGCTGAAACAGCTGCAGTGACCACAGGCTTAGGGACCCTTTGAATTCTTGGAAGGCCATCTGAGGAAGGACAGATACAAACAGGCTAGACTGCGATAAATACCTAACTCTTCAATGCCCAGATATTAATGAAGAACCATAAGAATCAATGACATTAAGGGAAATGACCTCAGAAAATGGACCAAGTCACCATTAACAGACCCTGGAGAGAAGAAGATGGTGAGCTCTCATACAGGGAATACAAAGTAGATGCTTTGAGGAAGCTCAATGAATTTCATAAAAACACAGAAAAGCAATTTAGAAATTCATTAGAGAAAGTTTTTAAAGACTGAAATAACTTAGAAAAATCAAGCAGAAATCATGGAGCTGAAAAAATACAATTGATGAAGTGAAAAATGCATCAGAGTGCCTCAAAAGCAGAAGTGATCAAGCCAGAAGAAAGAATTAATGAACTCAATCACAAGCTATTTGAAAATACAGAGAGAAAAAAAAGATAAGATAATAAAAAAGACCAAAGAACATGTATGAGATCTAGAAAATAACATAGAAAGGGCAAATCTAATAATCATCAGCCTTAAAGATAAAGCAGAGAAAAAGTTAAGGGTAGAAAGCTTATTTTAAAAATAGACTGGGCATGGTGGCTCACACCTGTAATCTGAGCACTTTGGGAGGCCAAGGTGGGTGAATCACCTGAGGTCAGGAGTTTCAGATCAGGCTGGCCGACATGGTGAAACCTCGCCTCTACAAAAATATAAAAATTATCCAAGTGTGATCCCAGCTACCCAGGAGGCTGAGGCAAAGACTTGCTTGAACTTGGAAGGCAGGGGTTGAAGTAAGCCGAGATCACACCACTGCACTCCAGCCTGGGAGACAGAGTGAGACTCCATCTCAAATAATAATCATAATAATAACACAGAAATTTCCAAATTTAGAGAAAGATATTATAGATAACGAGGGGCAAGGTCAAAGATCACCAAACACTTTAACATTTCAGCAGATGCAGAAAAGCATTTGATAAAATTCAACAACCCTTCATGAAAATAAACTTTCAACAAACGAGGGTATAATAGAATAATTATACCTTAAAATAATAAAGGCCATATCTGAAAAACCTACAAGTAACATCATACTAAATGGGAAAAAGTTCAAATCTTTTTCCTGAGAAGTGGAACAACACAATGATTCCCAGTTTAACCACTTGTATTCAACATGGTACTTGAAAGCCTTAGCCAGAGCAATCAGGCAGAGAAAAAGAAATATAAGACATCCAAACTGGAAAATAAAAGAAAAGGAAATCAAATTGTCCCTCTTTTCTGATGATATGATCTTATACCGAGAAAAATTTAAAGACTTCACCAAAAAACTCTTAGATTTGATAAATGAATTTAGGAAAGTTGCAGGATACTAAACGAACATACAAATATCACTTGTGTTTCCGATACATCCACAGTGATCTAGCTGAGAAAGAAATCAGAAAGGCAAATAAACACAAAAACACCTGTAGGAGTCAATTTAACCAAGGAGGTCACCTCTACAGGAAAAACTACAAAACACTAGTTAAAGAAATTGAAGAGGACACAAACTAATGAGAAAACATTCCATGCTCATAGAACAAAAGAATTAATATTGTTAAAATGACCATATTGCTTAATGCAACCTACAAATTGAATGGCATCCCTATCAAAATGCCAATGTCATTCTTCACATAATTAGATAAAGTATCCTAAAATTCACATAGGATGAGAAAAGCCACAATAGCCAAAATATCGTGAACAAAAAGAAAAAAGCTGGCAGTATCACATTACCGGACTTCAAAATATATTGTAAGACTATAGTAACCAAAATAGCATAGTATGGGTATAAAAATAGAAACATAGAGCAATGGAACACAATAGAGACCCTAGCAATAAAGTTACTTATTTATGGCCACCCAATTTTAAACAAAGCCAACAAGAATTTTACCACTGAGAGAAAAAAAAAAAACACCCTCTTCAATAAATATAGCTGGTAAAATTGAATAGCCACATGCAGAGGCATTAAACTAAAACCTTATTTATCACCATATACAATAATCAACTCAATATGGATTAAAGACTTACGTGTAAGATTTGAAAATCTATAAAAAAGGCTGGAAGTAAACCTAGGGAAAACTCTCCTGGACATTGATCTGGGCAAAGAATTTATGACTAAGATCTCAAAGGTATAGGTGACAAAAACAAAAATAGGCAAACGAGACAATATTAAACAAAAAAGCTTCTGCACAGGAAAGGAAATAATCCACAGAGTGAAGAGACACTATTGAATGGGAGAAACTATTTGCAACCTATGCATATGACAGGGGACTCATATCCAGAATGTATAAGAAACTCAATAAATAAATAAAGTCCCTCAATGAGTGAGTAAATGACTTTAATAGACATTTCTCAAAAGAAGACATGCAAATCACCAACACGTATATGAGGGGAAAAGGCTTACTAATCATTAGAGAAATGCAAATTCAAACCACAATGAGATTTTATTTCACCTTAGGCAGAATGACTATTATTAAAAAGACAAAAAATAAGATGTTGGCAATGTTGCAGAGAAAAGTGAACTCTTATATGCTGTTTGTGGGAATGTAAACCAGTAAATCCACTATAGAAAACATCATGGAGATTCATCAAAAAACTAGTAATAGAGCTGCCATTAAATCCAGCAATCCCACTACTGGGTGTCTACCCAAAGGAATATAAATTAACATATCAAAGGGATACTTGCATTTGCATGTTTATTACAACACTATTCACAGCAAAAATATGGAATAAACCTAAGTGTTGAAGAACAGATGAATGCAAAAAGATTATATTGTATACACAATAGAATATTATTCAGCCATAAGAAAGAATAAAGTCATGCTATTTGCAGCAATCTGGATGGAACTAGGGGTCATTATCATATGTGCAATAAGCACGACATAAAAAGACAACTATTGCATGTTCTCACACATATGTGATCCAAAATATTTGATTACATGGAGGTGGGGAGTGAAGAGATAGATAACAGAGGCTGGGAAGAATGTGGAGAGAGAAAAATGAGAAAACTGGGAAGAAGGGTACAAACATTCAGTAAGATGGAATAAATGCAGTGTTTGATAGCAGAGTATGGTAAATACACTTAACAAAAATGTATTACACTAGGGTGATAGACACCCTAAATACTTCAACTTCATCACTACCCATTATATACATATAACAAAATGTCTCCTGTACGACATCAATTTGTACAAAAAAGTATTCACCATGATCAAGTGGATTCATCTCAGGAATGGAAGAATGGTTCAACATACTCAAGCCAATAAACATGATATATCGAATTAACATAATTAAGGAGAAAAACCATATGACTATTTTAATAGATACTCAAAAAAGCATTTGATAACATTCAACATCCCTTCATGCTAAAAGCTATTAACAAGCTTGGTATAAAAGTAGCATACCTCAACATAATTAAGGCTAAATATGACAAACTCACAGCTAACATCATACTGAACAGAAAAAAATTTAAAAGCATTTTCTCTAAGATCTGTACAAGACAAGGATGCTCAGTTTCATCATCTTTATTTAACATAGTACCAGAAGTCCTAGGCTTAGCAGTTAGGTAAAACACTGAAATAAAGGGCATCCAAATTGGCAGAAAGAAATCAAATTAGCCTCTTATTATTATTATTTTTTTTGCAGATTATATGAGATTATGCTTAGAAAAACCTAAAAACTCCATATCCAAAAAAAAAAAAAAATCCTGTTAGAACTGATAAATAAATTCAGGCAAGCTGCAAGATACAAAATCAGCATCCGAAAAGTCAGCAGCACTTATATACACCAATCGAAATAATCTGAAAAAGGGATCAAGAAAGCAATCTCATTTACAGTAGCTACCAACCCCCCCAAAAAGAAAAACCTAGGAACAACTTAACTAAAGGAGAGAGAGAGCTTTACAATGAATATCAATAAAACACTGATAAGAAAGAAGATGCCAAAAATAGAAAGATATCTCATGTTTATGGATTAGAAAGCTTTTTAATTTTTAGTATTGTTATATTAAGATTATAACAATACTACCCAAAGCTATGTACAGATTTAATGCAATCCCTATCAAAATCCCAATGGTATACTTCAATGAAATAGAAAAAAAATTCTAAAATGTGTATGGAATATAAAAAAAAAAACCCACAAATGACCAAATAATCCTGACTTAAGACGAACAAAACTGAAAGCATCATACAACTCAACTGCAAAATACATTACATAGTTATAGTAGTTAATACAGAATGTTACTGAACTGTATAGAGAACCCAGAAATAAATCCAAGCATTATAGAAAACTCATTTTTAAAATAGGTGTCAAGAACATACATCAGGAAAAGAACAGTCTCTTCAGTAAATGGTGCTGAGAAAACTTGATATCAACTTGCAGAAGAATAAAAACAGATTCCCGTCTCTCACCGTATATAAAAATCAAATCAAAGTGGTTTAAGGACATAAATGTAAGATACGAAATGATGATACTACTAAAAGAAAATATTGGGGAAATGCAGGACATTGTCTGGACAAATATGCTCAAGTAATATCTAAAAAACAATGCAAAAAGGAACAAATGGGATCACATCAAACTAGAAACCTATACAGGAGAGAAAACAATCAAAAAAGGGAAGAGACAACCTTCTTCCCTTTTTTGAAAGGAGAAAAAATATTTGCATACCATTCAACTGACAAAGACTTAATAATCAGAATATATAAGGAAACCAAACAATAGCAAAAAATAAATAATCCAATTAAAAAGTGGGCAAAAGATATGAATAGGTATGCCTCAAAAGGAGATATACAAATGGCTAACAGGTATATGACATAATAACAACAGGGAAATGTGAATCAAACCACATCTCACCCCAGTTAAAACGGTTCTTATCAAAAAGACAGAAAATCACAGACATTGGCAAGGATGCAAATAAATGGAACACTTAACAACTGTTGATAACATGTAAACAATGGAAAACAGTCTAGAGCTGCTTCAAAAAACTAAAATAGAACTGCTATGCAATCCAGCAATCCCACTGCTGGGTATATATCCAAAAGAAAGGAAATCACTATATTGAAGAGATTATCTGCACCTTCCACATTTATTGCTGCACTATTCACAATAGCAAAGATATGGAATCAACCTAAGTGTACATCAACAGACAAAGAGATACAGAAAATATCATCTGTACATACAATGGAGCACTATTCAGCCATAAAAATGAATGAAATCTTGTTAACTTGCAGCAACATGGATGGAACCAGAGGTCTTTATGTTAAACTAAATATTCCAGATACAGAAAGATAAAGATTGCATGTTGCTACTTATATAAGAGGCCCTCGGTAACCATTGCCTGGCTACTGCTTATGTTTGTTGAAGGCCCTAGGGCTCTACAACCAGCAGGTGGTGAAGTCAGTCAGCCTTCAGGGAGGCAAGCTTCCCTGGCTTCCAGTGGGTCTAGAGATGCTAAGAGCCAGGACCTAGAGTCAGAAACCTTAGGAGTCTACCTAGCGCTCTATTCTACTGCACTGAGCTGGCACCCAAGCAACAATATAACATCCTTCCCACTCTTTTTTCCTCTTTCTACAAGCAGAGTAGCCTCCCCCTGTGGCCACCATCACCCCAGGCCCATAGCAAGTAACACCTGGCTACCACCTATGTTCACTCAAGGCCCAAGGGTTCTTCAGTCAGCTTGTTGTGAATTCTATCAGGCCTGGGACTCTCTCTTCAGAGCAGTGGGCTCTCCTGTGTCCAAGGGAAGGTCCACAAATTTCATCCAAGTGACAAGTCCTGAAATTAGGTATCCCAAGAGCCCACTTGGTGTGCTACCCCATTGTGGCTGAGCTGGCACCTAAGCTGTAAGACCAAAGTCTCTGTTACTACTCCATATCCTTTTCTCAAGCAGAAGGAGTGTCTTCCTGTAGCCACCACAGCTATGAATGTGCTGTGTCATTCCTGAAGCCAGTATTTCTCAGGGTCTCACCCAGGGTCCGTGGCAAGTACTATGTGGCTCTCACTGCTGTTCACTCATGGACCAAGGGCTCATTAGTTGGCAGATGATGAATGGTGTTAGAGCTGAGTTCTTCCCTTTAAGGCAGTGGGTTTCTCTTCTGGCCCAGAGTTTTTCTAGAAACTTTGTGCAGGAGCTAGGGCCTGGAATGAGGGCCTTAGGATAGGGCCCTATCCTACTATGGCTGAGATGATATCCAAGTTGCAAGACAAAGTCCTCTTCACTATTCCATTTCCTCAGGTCGGGTAAAGAATTATTTCCCAGATATGGGAGCTGCACTGCCAGGGGTTGAAGGAGGGGTGGCACAAGGACTCTCTGATCCACCCTGGCTGGTGTCACTAGGTTGCATGGTTCTCCAAGTCCACTGGCTCTGACCCCAGGGTCAAGACTTGCCCAGGAGTTGCAGCCCTTGCGGCTCAGATTGCCTTTCAAGTTTATTTAGGATCCCACAGCACTCTGGCCCACAGGGGAAAGGCTTGCTAGAACTCAGGTTCCAACCACTGGAATGGGCAACTCCCCTTTGGATAGGGCTTGTCTAAATGCTTCCTCAGTGGGTGCCAGCTGTTTGCCCACTGCTGCTTTTGGTGGTGACAGGGCAGCACTGAGTTCCAGTGCAAAATCCTTCAATCACTGTGCTTCCCTCCTGCAAGCACATAGATTCTCTCTCTGTGCCATGTGTCTGCTGCCAGGGGATGCAGCAGGGTTAGCACTGGCAATTTAAGACTCTTTTCTAGGCTCTTCAATGCCTTTTTTTGTGATATGAAGTTAAAACCAGGTACTGTGACCCTTAACCTTTTAGATTCTTAAGAAGGTGCTTTTTTTGTGTAAATAGCTGTTAAATTTGGTGTCCCTTCAGACAGGACAATCAGTGGAGGCTTCTTCTATTCAGCCACCTTGCTCCACCTTCTCTTTTTACTCCCAAAACATTTTCAAATTAATCATGTTTCTTAAACACAAGTTTTTCCCTATGGAATTATTCAGTAGTCATGTAGCTACAACTTTCACTTTGACTAAATAGAATAGTGCATTGTAATCACCCTGACAAAGGTAATGAAATTTTATTCTGCAGTTAATATTATTCTGTTCCATTGTCAAAGCATCAAAAAACTTTACTGTATATTTTCCACATAAATGTCCAAATATTGTCTAGTTTGCATATTATTCAACTGACAAAGACTTAACAATCAGAATATATAAGGAAACCAAACAACTCAATAGCAAAAAATAAATAATCTAATTAAAAAGTGGGCAAAAGATCTGAATAGGTATGGTTTACAGGTAATGCATTTGCAAGTCTGACTCACCACTAATCTGTGTTTTCCAGCTATTACTAAATTTTGGAGGAGAATATGATATTAGGATCACATGTAATTTTAGTTAGTAAAAAGTCCTGCCAAATTTTTATTTAGAATTAAGTGGAATAAACAGGACATTAATGCTTAATAAGGTAAAATTACCAATCCATGACACTTGTGAATAATAAATAAAAATATATAGCTTTTATTTTTTTCTTCAGTTTGTTATTTTAATGAGTGAAAATCAAATTCAGAGCAATATATATCTAATTTTTATAATAAAAACATATCTTCTTATTAGGGAGTGAGTAGAGAATCATAACATAATATGCATAGAGATATGGTAATAAATCATTGTCTTTCATATGTCAAGAAAATTAATGGAGGTTGTCTAAATAATCTGCAGTTCTATTCCTTCAAATTTGTATACATTCACTGTTGACATTTCTTCATTTGAACCTACACCACACTAATGAATATGCCTTTGCCATAATATGATATTGATATGTATACTCATATCTATTTTAATAGACTTCAATTTTTTTTAAGAATCACATAGTCCTTTTTAAAAGCAATTATAAAAAACAGCAGTCAAGATGACAGAAAGGGTCCTCTAGCAGGA
Source organism: Cebus imitator (assembly GCF_001604975.1). Taxonomy (NCBI): domain Eukaryota; kingdom Metazoa; phylum Chordata; class Mammalia; order Primates; family Cebidae; genus Cebus; species Cebus imitator. The sequence continues at coordinate 227,982 of NW_016107866.1, forward strand.
AAAGAATTTACTAAGTCATTCTTACTGTGTGCTAAACTGACATGCTTTAGGAAAGCCAGGAAGCTTGATTTTCTTTTGCTTTTATGACAGATCCACCTCATTTCCTTTACGTTTGCCTGCTCCAGTTCCTCACTGCAGGCCCCGAGAGACCACACCTTCAGACTGTATCCTGCCAAGTTGCAGAACAAAAAGGGCAATCCCACTGCAGGAAGGCAGCAGATGAACTGCAAACATCTTCTTTCTCCCATCTAGAGTATATCTCTGCTCAGTCTAGGATGCAGTATACCCGGGAGGCCCAGTGTACTGCCTTTCTTGTCCACAAATCTTCCTTGTGATGAACAGAGTTAAAATGTAACACAGAAAATTATGACTTCTAATTCTATTGCACAGAGATGTGCTGTTAACATTTTGGTTTATATTCTCATACTGCCTTATACCACATGTAACACACACACACACACACACACACACACACACACACACACACTCACATCCCCCCATACACTATATAATACACATAAAACATTGCCTTAGTTTGGATTTTTCTGTAAGCAGACCCTAAGTGAGGACTGAAGTGCAAATCATTTTATTTGGAAGGTAAACCAGAAGCATGTGTAGATTAATAACATGCGGTGAAAAGACAGCCCACTGGGGGCATTAACGGGTAAATTGCCACTATGAGAGACACAGGATCAGTCCTACTGGGAACATCTGAGAAACTGCAGAGAACATCGTTCAGAATTGTCCCACCCAATGTGTGAGGAAGCTGGAATATTTATTCATACATTCCTACCCATTACTGGCTGACAGTGTACTTACGGGTATTAACGTCCTGGCACTTCAGGGCTGCCATGCATATTTCTGAGGCCAGAGAGAGCCCTCAAGTGCTTGGAGAAATCAGATAGAGAGTCCCCAGGAAAGTAGCAGCAAATCTAGCACCCACTATACAAAAAGAACACTCCATTTTTTTTCTTATCCTGCTTTTGATTTTTAAGTCTAGTCCAACAGTTTTGATGTCTGTGTAGCCTTACCCTTTTTAACATAACTTCGACAGCCTTATCAATATACTAGCTTTGTAACTGCATGTTGCTATCCTATTTGTTCCCTGTTTCCTGGGGTAAAACATTTAAATTGCCTACAAATTTGCTATTTTAATTAATAATACACTAAATTGTTTATTAATGCTTTAGAATAAAACCTAAGAAACAGAATAACGAAGTTGAAGAGTTTGCATATTATACATTTTGATTAGTATCTTTTGATTATGCTCCCTAAAAATTGTATTATTTTATACTCCCACCAATAGAATAAATACCTGCATCTCTACATCTTTTCCATTGCTGTGTTTTATCAACTAACAGAAGCTTCATCTAAATTTTTCTTTTAAATCTGTACTGTTTATACAGTAAAGGGACAACTGCCCATTCATTTCTTCTATCATGTCATCTACCAGGATGTTAGGTTTAAATTCCTCTGCACAAACTCTGAAGAAACTCTGATGACTTCAGTGAAGAGTCCCTCTGAAAATTCAAAGAACTTAATGCTATAGATACCTCTCATTATTTTAAGTAATTAAGATAACTTATTTATCTATAATTTAAAAAGTTGCTTCCACGCTTTTTCTATCCTCGAGTTTTCCAAGGCAAATATTGGTAAATCAGTCTTGCCAACTGGTCTTTCTCACTGAACCCAAAGTAGCTTCAAAACTCTTGATTCGAGGTGCCTAGTCTTCCCCATATTGCTGAAGCTGGTCCAAAAGATAAAGCTTAGAGGTCATCTTCAGGTAGATGATTACTAAAACACATTTGTTGTTGTTAGCCAGATGCTTTTTAAATGTGAGTGCCTTTTATAATTGTGTACATTTAAAACAATGGAAAATGTGTTTTCCTAGCCATTGGCCAAAATTTTGCTTTAAGATATTGGTTATGGGTGTGATACAGAAATATTTCTTACTTGCTAGTGTAATAGCATGCCATTGTTTTTACTGTGATGTTTATAAATAGCTTTAATAGACTTTCAAGTTTTTTTCAAATCATAAATTATCCATGTCAAAAATGTACAGTCTAATGCTCTCCTATGTACTAAAAGCATTGAGATATTTTAAGTAGAATCTGTTTTCTTAGCATTTCTAGGTATAAAGCCTTCAACTGAATGAGAAAATATTTATAGCATTATATTCTAATAATTATGCTATCCACCCAAAGAAAAATTTTATTATTTTGAGTTGAAGAATACAATATATCCTATGACACTAAGCATTTTTCTGTAAAAATATTTGATTAACATTCATTGAAAAGTTACAAAGTCTATTAAACTAGTGTAACATTTGATATTGTTACAATTTAAGTAGACTTGGTTAGAGTTTGGTAAGTTTCTATTTGGGGCTCTTTGCTTTTTGTAGTTGCATTAGGTACTAGAGCCAGGGAGTTAGCATTTTAAAGCACTGATTTCAGTTAATTAACATGTAGTTAAAAACTTTTACAAATCAACAAGGTAATGTACCACTCCTTATATATATGCATTCATTTAAGTTAGCTAATACATTCTCTGTATAAGCTCTAAATTAAAAAGTAAGGGTGTACTATACAACTTAGATCAAACAGGTGACTCTCTAGTCTTTCCAATTTTTTTTCTAAGAAGTTCTCTAGGTTTTGTGTTTGAAGCCTTTCCAGAATAAGTTGAAATTTTAAATTGACTTCTCTTCATCCTGAATAAGAATACTTTGAAGCCATTTTTACTCTAAAACAGCCAAATGAGAGAATAAATACTACCCACACCAGGGCGGAAGTTACTCGACTTTACTGAAAATAGATAACCAGCACCACTAAGTCTCACTCTCCCTGCTAGTGAGGTCTAAATAGCGTGCAGAGTCCTTTCCTGACCCCACTCTTGGTTCTAACTAAAATGGAAACTTTCTCAAATAGGTCACTCCACCTGTCACTCCAACTTCCTTTAATAGGGATGACCAAACACTCATTGGCTCTATGCCAGAAGAACAAAGTTCTCCCTCCTTTAGCAGCATGTACACTGGAGAAAACCATTATCTTTTTAAAATTCTGTTTGTGATTATCTAAACTTCAGTGACAGTGTGAACCTGAGTACGGGAGATTTTTTTTTTTTCTATTAAATGTATTGTTGTTTTTATTTCCTTTGTAAAATAGCTTATATAGCTGTGTTTTAAAATAAAAGGTATTATAGATAAAATATAGTCAATATTGGTTACTATAGTCTGGCCAGAATAATATTTTGACTTTGTTTTGTTTTAGCTATCGTAAACTTGTCCCTTGTCTCTACATAAATAAGCTATAGTTGTTGAGACTGTAGTTACTCGACCATAGAGACCACAGGTGTTAAGCTTTGCCAGAGAAACACAACCAATAGGAGCTATCTCTCTGTTGAGAGAGAGAGGAGGGGGAAGTGAAGACAGGGTAAGAAATCGGCTCACGCATTTATGAAGGCTAAGAAGTTTTAAGATCTGCAGTTGGCTAGCTGGAGATCCAGGAAAGCTGATGGTATAAGTTCCAGTTCAAAAGCAAGTAGGCTCAAGACCAAAAAAGGGCCAACATTTCCATTCTAGTTTGAAGGCAAGGAAAGTCTCATGTTTCACTTCAAATAATCTGGCAGGAGAAATCCCCTCCTTACTCATTGTAAGATTAGTCTTTTTGTTCTATTCAGGCCATCAACTGATTAGATAAGGATTATAACATTAGAAGGGAAAAATCTGCTCTACTTATTCTGTCAATTCAAATATTCATCTCATCTTAAACACAAACACACCTGGAATAATATTTGACCAGCTATATCAGCACCCCTAGTCCAGTCAAATTAACACATACAATTAGCTGCCACACCATGTCTCATCTTATTTGAAGGAATAAGCTAATGAGAAATAAAGATTTCACTCCTGACATAATAGCACTTTGAAAACAGGATCAATGAGAGCATCACTGTAATGTAAAGCACATGTGGGTGGGTGGTGGGAAGACAACAGCAATAAATCTCAGATCCTGGTGATAGAGTACAGTTACTAAGACCCAACTTAAACATTTTAATCGTATGTCCATGATTTAAAACAACCACCATGACCACAAAAGGAACTAAAGGCAAAACACCATCACTTTCTTGTCCATCAGGTGTTGCAAATATATACTGTTAGCCAAATCTATTTTGAGCAAGATGATCCAGTATTTGAAGATATCCTACCTCAGTACGAGGAGTGGAGACACATCAAAGCCATTGTTGTATTTCGTTTATCCATCCCTGCCCACCACACAATGACGAAGCTTTCTTCTTATTGGTATTAGTAAGGTGCTGAGACTACTAACACAGGATGAAGCACAGAGGTGGGCTGGAGAGGATCCACAGAGGCTCTCTGAGCACTGGTCAGCTAGTACAGAAGCCATTCTGTAGCACTAGCTCATCTCCCAGTGCTTCATAGGTACCTACCAACTATTTACTCAGGAGAGATGCACTGCAGAGGTGAATTTCGTTTTAAATACACTCATGTCTTACCTTACTTTTAAAAACCATTATTGAAGCCAGGCACAGTGGCTCACGCCTGAAATCCCAGCACTTGGGAGGCTGAGGCAGAAGAATCCTTGAACCCGAAAGGTGGAGGTTTTAGTTAGCTGAGATCACACCACTGCACTTCAGCCTGGTGACAGAGCAAGACTCCACCTAAA